>NW_015653472.1:2263573-2278600 GCF_001515625.1 Sinocyclocheilus rhinocerous
ACTTGGAATGCGATTTCAGTGCACATCACTGTTCTGCAGAATGCCTCATCTCTCATACTGTAAATTTCAATATGACTTCTGAAGTTTACATTGAAAGATTTCACAGATTCAGTTGAAATATTTTTAATATTCCCTTCCAGACGGTTACTGGGCTCTTCCCATAAAGCTGTTACTGCATGTGGTTGTGTGTGTTGTGACTGTCAGATTTGCTTCTTCTCAAACGTCATTACTTGACCCTTGCTTATCAGAAATCAAAGGCTTTCCTGTTTCGCAGTTTCACACATCTAGTTAGAATGCTTGGAACTTAGGTATCATTTCCTCCCCTCAAAAACAGTTAGTCAGATTCAGGTTCTTCTTTTTAGAGGGTGATACATCTGGGCTGCAGCTGCGATTAATGTGTAAGAGGTCGGTTCAAATAACAAGAAAAAAAGCAACCTGGAAACTTTAATGTTTTACTTTGCATGCTACGATTTTGATGGTGAACTAAACAAAGCACTGATAACATCAATCAAGAGAATATAAAAATGGTAAGTCGGTCTGTCCTGACAAATTAATAATTTGTTACACGGCTCTCAAGAATCGTCTGTTCTGATTGTTCAATCTTGCCAATCAGTGATTTTAGTGGTAGTGTTAATATACTATACGAGTAAAATTATACATTACTTTCAGCTAATATAAATATTCCATGTATTTATTTATTTTGTGACTAGCCACTGTAAATATCTGCTATGCCTCTGGGATTTTTAGCGACAATGACTGGATGGCTGTACATTATCCCTATTCTTCAGATGTTTTTGTTAGCAAACATTTTTTTGTCTCAGTGTCAGGTTAGATTTAAGATTCATATGAAAGGAAATTTAATATTGTCAAGGGATACAAAGGAAAAAAAGGTTTCCAGTTTTCAAATTATTAGCTATGACTCCAACTGATTAACTATGACACGTATTGACGTTGGGGCCAAATTCTTCAAACCTCACAGGCAAACCAAAGACTTTTTAACATTAAGAGAATAAATGTTGTATATAAATTATGTTCGGTTTGTCTGGTCAAGTATATCGATTCATCAAGTAATTTTTTATTGCAGGGTGTGCGGTAACTGAGGAGCTAACAACAAGAAAGGAACTTAGAAAGGTCCTAAGCCAAAGCACTGAAGATCACATGTGAATGTGAATGAAGGAGTAAACTCAAAGACAACCTATTTCCAATACCAAAAGCATAATGAGGTCAACAGAACAGACCACAAAATATTTCTTGAGTGAAACCAATTACACCACACTGAGAGAGGTTACCTGTTAGGGCTGTTGTACATTGATTCTAGAATTGCCATATGACTGCACTGCACTGCAATTTAGTATTCAGGGTTTTACTCTGCTGTACCAAAGCAGATGTTAAATGAAAGCACTCCTGCCCACAGCTTAGTGTATGAATATGAGCCTGCCTTTCCAATATCCTGTATTCCTGTTAACTTAAGTCACTTCCTGTGCACTCAGCAAGCGAAGTTCAATGCATGTACTTCACTTTAAGCGAAAACTTTTCCATGAGACATTATTGGACTAGTTTTTACCACAACTGGCTGAATTTTAGACATGAAAGAGGGAGTCACACATCTGCTTTTCTTGCTCAGTTAATCTCTAAATATTTAAACAATATTTTTATGAATCATCGTTCCAGAACAAATGTACACATTCCTGACACCCTATAACATGTTTCCACTGGACTTTGATGAATGTTTATTTAATACCATTTATAGGATAATAATATTTAGATTATTCTATCCTCCACTGTTAAACTGAATCAAAATCATTCAAGAATAAGACAATATTTTTCATTCTGAAATACTATAGTGTGTTTTGCATAAAGAGATGTGTGCCCTGTACCCTTTCCTGTGATATTGTACATTCCAATCATTTGTGATTTTTGGAAAGGATGTCAAAATAAATATAAGAGTAGCTGGATAGAATTTTTAGACAGAACTTATATCCACTTCACTTTTGCTGTATCTGGCAGGCCACATGTGAAATACCACAGCTCTGAATTATCAAGAGCTGTGGTATTTGTAAAAGTGAATTTCCCGTCTAGGTCTATTTTTAAACCGCCATTCCCAGTGGGTCATTACATTTACATTACATTTTACATTTAGTCATTTTGCTGACGCTTTTATCCAAAGCGACTTACAATTGGGGAATACATAAAGCGATTCTTCTTAAAGAGGCAAACAGACACAGGAAGTGCTTGAAATACCAAGTTTTAGGCATTGTTCAAATAAATACAAGCTAGAAAAGGGAAGGAATAAATAAAGAGAAAGACATTTATTTTTTATTTTTTTAAGATGAAGTCAAGTAGCGTTTAAAGAGATGAGTTTTCAGCTGTCGCTTGAAAATTGTCAGGGATTCAGCATTCCGGATAGGGGTGGGAAGATCATTCCACCAGCCAGGAACGGTGAAGCTAGGTGGATGAGGAGCAGGCGAAGGGCTGGTGAAAGCAGGCAGTAGAAACCATGGAGGAGTAGATGGAGGCAGCAACCACAGAGAAGATGATGGGATGAGTGGTCAGAGGGTGCTAACCCAAAGCCCAACCAGGACGATGGCCCACGGCGGAGTTGATGGAGGGAGGAGCCATGGTGGAATCCTGCCTGGGTCATCCTACATTTCAATAGGATTGTTTTGTCTGAGGACTTGACGTGAAAAATGTATAATGTCTTTTTGAGAAGCTAAAAAATCTTTTTCAGTGCCACCCACAGTTTAAATGGAAGGGAATTCTCTATTTTAAATGCTATTACAATTCAAAGAACAATTGGTTCCGGTCCTCGAACTTGGTGACTGAGCAGGGTTCCAAAAATTCTGATCACTGAGGCTATTCACTGTTTGTATCACTTTCCAGACAAATTGACAGTGTGTATTAGTATGGGGATTTTCAATGACTCTTTCTACAAGTTACACTGTTAAGCTGCTAGGTGGCAAAATGACGATCTTTAGGTGTAAGTCATTGAATCATTTACTCAACCAATTAATTTAAATCATTCAGGAACGAAATGAAGGCTGCATCCAAAATCATATACTTCCCTACTATATAGTAGGGGAAAAAACTGTATGCGAAAAGAATAGTGTTACAACTGGTTGTGATAATCACACAAAGATGAAGGTACAAGCAAACAGTCTTTTAATAAACTCCAAAGATAAGTCCAGGAACAGATACAGGTACAGGGGTAAACACAACCATACTGTAGACGAGACCAGACAAACTAAAGGAGAACACACATGAACTCATATGCAAATGATGTGAACACAGCTGAAGACTAACTCAATCAAATCAGTCACCATGACAACTAAATACTGGTGGGAACTAGAACAAAGGAAAAAGGAAACTGAATAGAAACAAACTAAAAGTCCATGAAAACGACAGCAATGGAGCTATAGGAAGTGGAACCCAGAGTGCAGACGGAGAGCTGAGGGAGCGATGGAATGCCGATGACCTGGGCAGCCATGACGGAGCCCCCGAAATGGAAGTGGGGAACCAGATGGCAGAGGTCAAGCTGGAACGCTCGAGGGTGTAGGCAGAGCTAGTTGAAGCCGAAGGGGTAAAGGGCCGGAGAACAGCGAATGGCCCGTTAGTCCGCAGTGAAGGCGTGGCAATGTCCGACCCAGGTGGAGCCGACGTACCAAGGGAGCTCAGTGAGGCTGAATGCCAATGGTCCACGCTGGAGTCAAGGATGGAAGGAGCGCAGGCCTAGGAGTCAGGACAACAGGTAGAGGTGGCACTGAGCACTTCGAGGCTGGAGGCGGAGCCATGGGCTCATCACGCCCAGGAAGAAGTGGCTCCCAGCAGGACCACTGAGGGGAGGAACTTAGGGACTGATGGGGGACGGTAATGACTGGGTGGCAAGAGTGGCTGAGCACAGAAACCAACAAAAAACAATACATTTCTAATAGCAGTCTGGAGAGGGGGAGGGATTTGGAGTGGCACTGAGCACTTCGAGGCTGGAGGCGGAGCCATGGGCTCATCACGCCCAGGAAGAAGTGGCTCCCAACAGGACCACTGAGGGGAGGAACTTAGGGACTGATGGGGGACGGTAATGACTGGGTGGCAAGAGTGGCTGAGCACAGAAACCAACAAAAAACAATACATTTCTAATAGCAGTCTGGAGAGGTGGTGGAATTTGGAGGCTGGGCGGGGTCAGCAGGACTGAAGAAGACAATACACATTCTGGCAAGATCAAGGGACACAAGGAACTCGAGGGGCAACACAAGAGGCTTGCTTCCATACCCTCGATCACCACGAGGACTCCCACAGTGATGGATGGTGATGCCAGCTGACACCCCTGGTCAGACTCTCTGAGGTGCTTCGGCTGAAGTGTAGTGGTGGGCGCTGTCCTCCCTTTCTCGGGCATTGGCTCACACTTCGTGGCAGGGGGGAGCTTCCAGTCTGCTGGGGGGCTGTGGCGAAATACCTGTCGAATGAGGTGGTGACGGGCTGGGCTCTGGGTCAGGTTGTGGCATGAATCGGGGGCAGACACTCTCCAGACACTTGATGACAGCATCCCTCCAGTCCTTGAGTGACTAGAAGGTCTACTTGATGTTGGTAATTAGCCCCGATCCAATACAACGATTTTAGCATCTCGTCGTCATATGGGGAACAAACAGCAAGATGGCAGAACTTCAGCGTGTAATCCATGAAATCATGGCTAATCTGAAAGTAAAGCGACACAACTGATACTGGTGTGTCACATGACAATGTCAACATGGCAAATATGTACAGATTACATTCATTCTACACACATTCATACTATATTGAACATACCTTTTTAATGGTCACAAAGTAATTACTTATTCAAAAGAAATACCTTCTCAGAGAGTATGCGATTTCAGGCTAGGTCTTTATTGAGGTAGTCATTAAATTGTTTACTCACCCGATTCATTCAGAACTACTCATACATTCATGAGCACCATGACTGTGTGTTTCTTGAAGATTCTATTCTATGTTATTAAATTCTGTTTTTACTTCATGTGGAATTATTGGCGGAGCAAAAATACACAAAGGTAGTGGCAATTGTGTCTAATATGTAAGTTATACAATATAAACGGTTTGTTTTTCTGAACTAATGTGCAATATCAAACTCCCAAACATGCTTATCAGTCTGTTTTATATATTTGATGTAGCAATTCAATAAACAACAGCTATTAGACTTTAGATGTAAACAGAAAACTTGGATGTGGTCAAGAGCAAGCTTTAATATGCTGTTATCTCTTCCAAAAGTCCATGTTTCATCTCTGCACACCAGAGCAGACGAGCAGAGGGAGAAAATAATTCCTGGTTGTGGAAATGGGCAACGGAGATGTGGAATTTGAAACATTTCTGATCCAGGTCCAGCCACTGTTTACCCTGCAGTCAGGCTATGACATCAGAGCAAGGACTTTATAAAAGTGCATGTGCACAGAGCCAGGCAGTGAGACAAGAGAAACAGTAACACAAGTAGAAAATCTCATTGTGGTGGAACACATAGCAAAACATGATGGACAAGCTACAGAGAGACAGAAAGAGCCTGATGGCATGTACACTGCTGTTTTACCTAGGCTTACAGGTGAGAATCTCACACTTTATTTGCATGCATGCATTTTGCCAGTGGAAATGTTTATGATGTGTGTGTTCAGCTATGCAACAGCTGTGAGAATAGATCTGGTTACTTTTGTAAACTGTCATGCTCAGAGTTTAGAGGAGGAAGAGGTTAGTTTAGTGTTTTTTATCAGGGACTTTTTGAGGGACGTTTTGTTGTCTCTGAGACAGGGTTTTCCAGTATAAACTGAATGCAATGGAGAATTAAAGCTTAATTAAAGTGTCATTGTTCTGTACAAATGGATGATTTTCATCTTAAGCTTGTTGGCTCTAACACTAGCTTATAATTGAAAGCATGTTTTATGTATTCAAAGCCTGGGAATACTTACCGTCAGTGATTTGCATGAGGGATCTTTTTTTTTTCCCTTTTGCTTCTCCATATGCATATTATCAATTTTTTAATGTTTTAAAATGTTATGTTTTAAAAACCAGCAGTGATATTATTAGAGGCATTCATGAAAAATATAGCATGGAAAACTTGAAAGAAATACATTATATTACAGTAATGTTTGATTTTTGAAACTGCATTCAAGCATTGGACACATTGTATTATTGAGCAGATGTACAGATTTTGTGCAGGTTTTACCCAAACGGATGCTCTGTTGCATTCATTACATAACAAGTCTTCCTGTATCCTGTCTTAGGTGTGCTGTCAGCAGTGTGGCAGCCCTTGTCAGTGCCAAAGCGCTGTACCAGACTGCCCGGAAGGCGTTCCTCTCATTCTCGATGGGTGCCAGTGCTGTCAGGTGTGTGCGCGGCAGCAGGCTGAGGCCTGCAGTGAGCTGTTTCCGTGTGACAGTCAACGCGGCCTGCAATGTGACTATAGCGCCAGCTTTCCTGGAGACCCAGGAGAGTGTGTCAGTGAGTTTCAACCACCAAATACACAGCATTACCACTATAAAACATGGTAACAACCATAAGCTCCACCCATAGCTCTTGACTGTCACGGCTTACATGGCAAGTTCAGTTTGAACTTATTGTCTTAATTTTGGGATGGCACATTTAATTCGTCATTTGTGATGTTGGTTTGAGCATTTGATTTATCTTTTGAGATGTCCTTATATTTTATCATTTGAGTATTAAATTATAGTTTTAATTATGCCAGGGTTGTACTGAATTTATAATGAAATGAAATATCAAACACAAATTGTATATAATAATATATTAAATATAATATTAATTATATTTGTTTTTACAGTTTATGCTACACTACTTCAATTATTTGAGAATTTGATTTATCAGGTTTGATTTACCAGGGTTGTACTGGATTTATAATGAAAATATATTTTATTTTCATTATCAATTTTCAAAATAGCTACTCAAATGATAAATCAAAATCTCAAATGCAATTTCATTTCCTCACAAATTATATATAATGAAAAAAATATAAATTGTAGTTCATCAAACACAAATTCTATACAGTATAATAATATAATATAAAATATTAATTATATATAATATTTTTATAGTTTATGACTACATACAATTGTATTTGAGTTTTGATTTATCATTTGAGCAGCTATTTTGAGAATTTGATTTATTATGCTATCATTTGAGAATTTGATTAATATTTTTAATTTTTAATTTTAATAGGAAAAACTTCAATAAAACCTTCATTTTAAATCTAAATAAATAAGTGATAGAATTATGGCAGGATTTAAGTAATGACAACCTAAAATGTTAACCTGACATTCATTTAAAAAAATAACTCTGAAAAAAAAAGTTTCCTTAATTTCCAATTTTACAATATTTTTTACAGTGAAATACAAAGCCAGTAAGGCCTGTCTAGGAAGCAGAGTATACAGCTTCTGTGCTAAACCTTAAACATTCACAATAAACCTTTATGAGAACACCAGAACATTTAGACCTTCTGCATTGCATATAGTGTCATCAGTGTAATCTTCTGAACCTTTGTTTTAGGTCAGAAGGAACTGGGCTGCGAACATAATGGAGTCTCTTACCAGGAAGGCCAGGTATTTCAGCCCTCTTGTGCTCTTCAGTGTCGTTGTTCGGGTGGAGGGGTGACCTGTGCGCCCCGGTGCAGTGAGGATGTTCTCCTGCCCACCCCAGACTGCCCTCATCCTCGAAGGGTTCAACAACCAGGGAAATGCTGTAAAGAGTGGGTGTGTGAAAATATGGACAACACAGTGCGTCAGGACGCTCACATAGGTACTTTATGAACTGTTTTTGTGTCCAGCAAACAAATCAAGCCATAAAACTGACTCAAAGGCTGTTGTTGTTCATGTAATGGTAGGCCTATTTCATGAGCTGGAATGAAAACCGTCTCTCTTCTTTTGGGATTTTGCATAAATCTTTTTACATGTTTCTTATTCGAATCCCTATCTGAGAACTCTCAATTACATTCCCGTCTGTGGGATTTTGACCATTTAATTGAAAATGTCTTGCCAAGATGGAACCCAAAAGCACAAATTCTAGCTTCTTCCCGAAGCCAACTTTCCATGATTCATAACAGGACTCATGTCTGTGTAATGCAACAATTAAACTCCAAAAAGCTAGACAGAGCATGGAACACCGGTCAGGAGGGTGTTCAAAAGCACTGCCACCCAAGTTAAATCAGCTGGAATGGTACATTTTGGTCCGAATGTGTTTACAGTGAAGACGTTAACAGATCCATGCGCACAAAACACTGCCAATAAATGGCTGACTATCATCTCATAGTGATAGAAGTATTCGGTATTGCTTCTTTGGGATTCTCATAACAATTATTGTCAGTTGGTAAAACCTGATTACAAATCAATACAGCTCTATAACCCTTGTCCTTTCAAAAATGAATCAGTCAAAGATGACCAGCCTTTTAATTGCTTGTAAATCTGTCATTATGCTATATTATCACCAAATATTGAATTCAATCTTTTTGTTAACATGTTTTCTTTCGATTAGCATAGGTTTTATATTTCTTTTTGGAACTGATTGGTCAAAGGCCTCATTGATCTGAGCTTATGCACCTCAGTTTTTGAGTGAAAAAAATAATTATTTGTATAGAATTTTGGCAATGTTACCTCAAAAACAGTGCATAAGCTCAGATCAATTAATCAGTTCCAATAAATTTTAAAAGAGAAATACAAAACTTGTGCTAATTGAAAGAATGTTGATAAAAAGATTGAACTCAATGTTTGGTATTAATATAGCATAACAAGAGATTTGTTTTTGGGATGGCAGCTTCAGGAAGAGACCAGACATTGCCTGCAGACTCTGCATACCAAACCAGACCTGGTTCAAACTGCATAGACCAGAGCTCAGAGTGGAGTGCTTGCTCACACACCTGCGGGCCTGGAATATCCACACGGGTGTCCAATCAAAACCCGGCCTGTCGCCTGGAGATGCAGATGCGCTTGTGTATGATCCGACCCTGTCAGCCTGTTCTCCAGAGAAACCCACAGGTATGTCTCCGATCCACCAAAAGATGCTTCGGTTTTGACCATTCAAAACATTCTCTAATCAACCCCTACTTCTGTGTTTCAGTGGTCAAGGAGGAAATGCCAACCCACCTACAGGTCAGTGACCCCGGTGCGGCTTTTCCACCAGGGCTGCTATAGTACGCAGTTCTACAGGCCCCGTTATTGTGGCTCATGTAAAGACAACCGTTGTTGCACTCCTTACCACACTGGCACGGCACTGGTCACTTTCCGCTGCCCTGGAGGAAGACTGCTCAATCATGCTGTCATGACCATCAACTCCTGCATCTGCCATTACAACTGCCCCTATTCATCTGGAGGGGCATATAGAGGGACTCCCTTCTGGGGTTAGACACTCACTCTCTTATAGGCTGACTTTGGGTCTAGCAGTTTCATATTGGACACTCTGGGTTTTACTTTTTGCGTGTTGGTTACACGGACCCAACACAAGATTTGAGGTTTCATTTTACTGACTGACAAATACCCTCTTCGACTTAAAGGGGTCATATGATGCGAATTCAAGTTTTCCTTTCTCTTTGGAGTGTTACAAGCTCTTGGTGCATAAAGAAGATCTGTAAAGTTGCAAAGACTAAAGTCTCAAATCCAAAGAGATATTCTTTATAAAAGTTAAGAGTCAGTCACGCCTAAATAAAACAGCTTGTTCTAACACGTCCCCACATATTTACGTCACTATGTGGAAATATTAGCATAATGCCGCCCAAATGAAGAAGATTTGAAGACTGACACTAGCTGTACTTTAGTGTTTACCAATTTCTTGCAAAAGGATTGACTGTGTATATATGTAAATACTTGTTTATGTCTGTATGACATTTCTTTCATTAATACTAGAACCTTTAACATTTGTGTTCATTTAGAATATTTCACGTTTCATTGCACTGTGATTTGCCACCTCACAACCTTGCAGTAAAAAGTTAACAGCATTTGTCAGACCTTATGCAAACTATTTTTTATTTTTTTTTAATCTCATCATAAATTCTCAATAATAAATGTTTTGTTCTGTGTGCCTGTCTCCTTTTTTGGGGTCTAGTAGCGCTATTTACTTTTGACATTCACTTATCAAAAGGAAATTATTTTATTAATCTGTTCGTCTGTTTGCTAAATTTATCACACATAAATGTAAATACGGGGGAAATAAACCTTTTATCTTTATTTTTAAAGGGGAAGTTCAACAACACCTAAAACAATGTTAAATTAATCAAATCAAATCTAGTAGCTTCATATTGAATACATTCCCATCATGAGTCTCTCACTCGACAGTGACTCAGAAGTGTAAGGCTGCCCTCTTTTGTTTTTACGAGGAAAGGCAAGCAAGAATTGGATGCTCTAATTTGCATTTGGTAGAATTTGTGCCATTTTGTAAGGGATTACTGTAGTACAAGAATAGAAAATACAATAGAAATAAAGAGGATATTCAGTGGAATGATAATGAGTGAGATTGCTTTGTTACATGGACCCCGGGTATAACTAAACAACGATATATATAGGCTAATTACGATATATAATGAATTCTATAATATTATTTAATTATAGAAATAAATATATTATATAATTACTTTATTCTAATTATTAATTATTATTCTAATTGTTATTATAATGTATAAATGCATATAATTAATAAATGCTGTTTTTCTATAATCTAAATTAGATCAAGCTCAAAGTTCAGAGTTCAAAGTTTTTTTTACGCACATGTGCTGTGCCTTTCTCAAGTCAAGACATCTCAACGTGCTCACACTTCCTGTGACATATTATTTTCATGTGCGAGAATGTCAAGCATCTCCATCCTCCAGCAAGAAATGTTCGTCTTTAATGAACGATGGAGTCCAATTCTACCTGTAAATTAGTCCATTTGGATTTTACGCACAAATTTTTGCCCTCGGTCTACGTGACTGTTTTCACTCTTGGAGTAATTGGTAACTGTTTGGGGCTGAAATCTATGTATGATAACTGGAGGAAAATTGGTAATGTAAATATTTTTGTGCTCAACCTTTGCCTGGCGGACATTTTATATCTTTTAACCTTGCCCTATTTGGTGGTTTACTACGCTTCCAACAGCAAATGGACATTTGGAGATGATTTCTGCAAGCTTTTAAGATTGTGTTTCTGCATCAACCTGTACGGCAGCATTGGTTTCCTCACATGCATCAGCGTTTACAGGTATCTCGGCATCGTTCACACTTTGAGAGTTAAAGGCAGAATTGCAGCGAGACACTCTGTGGTGATTGTTACGCTGGTTTGGTTTTTAGTTTTTCTTCAGTCACTGCCTGATATGTTCTTTGACAAAACCTCCAACAACGTAACATCATGTTTTGACACAACTTCGGACATATACATCAGGGAATACCTGAAGTACAGCATCGGAAGGACGGTTCTTGGATTCGGGATCCCGTTGTTAATAATGTTATGCTGCTACGGACATGTGGCGTTTACTTTGATGACAAAGAAAGACATCGATGTCTTCTTAAAGCTGAGGTGTCTCAGGCTGGTTGTCATCCTGACCCTGCTTTTCTCTGTTTGTTTTATTCCTTACCACATTTTTAGAAATGTAAACCTGGCAACTCGAATCTCCAAACTGGACGGCACGTGTCAGAAATGGTATTCTGATGTGTACATCGCAAACCAAGTTGGTAATGGATTGGCATGCATGAATAGTGCGATCAACCCACTGGTTTACCTCTTTAACAGTGATGAATTGCTGATGAAGTGTTTTATAAAGTGCGGACGAGCCCGCCAGTCTGCTGCCGTCCCTCTTGCGGAGGACTCTCCCTTACAGGAGCAAACTCTCGCCAGCATGGCCAAGAAATAGAGATGAATGGATATTCTTCGTTGTGTGGTGATTTCTTCTCTCCTCGAGAATATCATATCTGTTCATCGACAGTATGTACAGTGAATGAAACGATTCTTATCTCGTTCATCTTGATGTAACTGTGGTTATTTGGGGCCCCACTCTGTATAAATCTTGTGACAGGATGTGCATGCTTCACTGTATTCTGAAAAACAGAACTGAGTTTGTTCTTATTTTGGTTCCACTTTAAAAGCAAGGTCATTTTTAAGGGTTAATCTTTGCTAAATGTGGTGTGGTGGTTTATGTGCCTTGCAATGCTTAGTTTTACACATTGAATGATTGAAAATACATTTTTGCTTTTTATGTTTGCACACATATCTTTATGTATAGCCTAAATTCAGAAGAACTTCATAACAGATTTTTGAGTTGCATAATGTACATTCATCACTATCACAGTAATGCTCTAGTTTCTAAGCAACAGAACACTACTGTTGCTACTGAAACAAACACAAAGTGACCTAATGGTTTTTATTACACAAGACATAGGCTAGTGCAGATGAACAGTGTTATAATATCCACATTAAGATATGACACACAGCAAACAATCTTATATGACTGTCATGTGGTAAAGTAAAAGCAAAACTGAAAGATCTGAACTTTCCTCAAGATTGACAAGACAGATAGATAGATAGACTTGCATCTAAACACATTAACAAAACTATGCAAGGTAAAGATATATTAAATATAAAAAATATTGGTTCTCATCAACAAAATTTAAATATTATATTAAATTTTAAAGAAAATTTACCTTTCCTTTTGATGATTAACAATTTTGGTGTTGTGTTGTTACCACTTGACGTCCACCATAAAAACTGCACTCTGAAAAAATATAAGTAATTCTTTATTATCCCCATTACTTTAACACAGATTGTAAATATATGTTATGTTTTGTATATTTTTGTTTATATTCTTTAAAAAAAAAAAAAACATTGATCATTGATAATCTAAGATCAAGTTATTGTCAAAGCAATAAATATTGAGGAAACGCTCATTGTTGTCACTGTCGTTGTTTACTTTTGGAAAAACATTTTTAACAGTTCCCATTGAAGTTCATGACTGTCAATTACATCTTGCTTTAGACGGTTGCAATGATGCATCAATACAAATATTTTAACAGATACTATTGTCATGCTGTTGAGCTGATATTAAAATTCACTATGCTGTCAAAAAAAAATGATAATCTTTATGAAAATGGTGGAAATTATACACAATTAAATATTGAGTTTTCGCTGCTACATATCCAGTATGAACAGATACCAATAAAAAAAATCAGTTATGGCAGTGATATATTATGCATCCCTAGTCCTGCTGGCTACCTCTGGATTTTATAACCATTAATAACTATTATTGTTCTTATTAAAATAACTCCAGATCAAACAACAATATCTAATACTGACAAACCTAACCATGAAATTGACATAGGCTAGTGGTTGATACTGCATGTAAGCTAAATGACTCTATGTGGTTAGTGGAAAGCATAAAGGTTAAAAGTCAGAAACATAACCTTTGCTGCTGTTGTGAGTAGCCTGTGCTTGCCGAGCTTGTAAACTCTTGGTCTGGTAGACATTAAAGGACAAGGCCAGACGGCACAGATCATATGTCTACGTGTCATCAGGGTGGGGGATGATGGGGCAGAGAATGCGCAAGCTTCTCTCGTTTAGTTACATTAAAATGAGCATCTGAAGTACATCACACCGCACAAGTTAGGGATCGATATTTACGGTTATCTACAAGTGTTGTACGAGTAAAGATGGACACACTTCCGAAGGAGTTCCACAGACGAATGCGCTGTGACAGTGCCGGTGAGTTCAAAGTGTGACAACTGAACTGATTGAGTGTGAACAGGCAACAGATGGATAGTACTGAGATAGTTTACATACGGCATAAGCTGTCAGAATAAGGCAAAGCTTTTTTAATGTTGATAATTTGCATTTTGGCTGGTGTATTAGTGACATTTGGTTGAACAGTTTGCTATGTGGAGCTAAAATTTGCAATAGAACCAGGAGATAAAAATATTTACTTGTTTATTTTAGTTAAAATGAAGCACAAGCAGCACATGTGGCCACGGGTGTGGTGTGTGACATCCTGGAAGTCTTGGGTCGAAAGTGTCAGATATCAGATTCAAGGAGAAACAGCAGTGAGTGCACACTACACCTGCTTGCTTGTAGGAAAGCTTCCTGATTACTGTTTGAACTATTCTTAACAGGAAACACACAAACCAGAACATGAAGACCTTTAATCTTTCTACAAAGAGAAATAAACACGTGAAAACTTCAAAGTACACTTCATACAAAAATATGAAAAATACATTTTAATGACAAAACAACAGATATATTGTTCAACGTTAAAGGGGTCATACGATGCGATTTCAATTTTTCCTTTCTCTTTGAAGTGTTACAAGCTCTTGGTGCATAAAGAAGATCTGTAAAGTTGCAAAGACTAAAGTCTCAAATCCAAAGAGATATTCTTTATAAAAGTTAAGAGTCAACCACGCCTACCTAAAACGGCTCGTTCTAACACGCCCAAACGCCAGTTTTGAGCAGTGTAGAGTAGAGCTTGTTGTTTGTCATTTCTCCGATCACAAATGCAGACATGATTTTATGTTTACGCGGCACGATGCAACGCGTAAAAAGACAGTATAAGTCATTATAATCCGTAATTATGTCCCCACTGGATGCAACAAATGTCTCGTTTTAATGTTTTTGTCTCCTTGCTCCGGCCTGACAGGGCATCACAGTATGGTGAGGGGCATAACATTTCCGTCAACACGATGCCGATCCGGCAATCCACAGCGCGAAGTTGATGTATTTCCTCAGCGACCAGCACAGATCAGCTCTAGGCATGACGAAGCGGATATCGTCTTCTTTTGGAAGGCCAAACAAAGTAGCTTCGCTTTCACAACGAAGCACACAGCGTCTTCAGGACATGGCGGCAGCGGCAACAATACTACAGCGAGAATAAAAGTTACACCTTCTTTCTTTGCGTGAACATTTGGGCAGCGTTATGCAAATCTTCCCACATAGTGACGTAGATATGTGGGGGCGTGTACGAACGCGCCGTTTTAGGTAGGTGTGGCTAACTCTTAACTTTTATAAAGAATATCTCTTTGGATTTGAGACTTTAGTCTTTGCAACTTCA
>NW_015653472.1:2280587-2283396 GCF_001515625.1 Sinocyclocheilus rhinocerous
TGGATCGCCGGATCGGCTTTCACCGTGGACGAAGCAGAGTCCAGCCCGGGGTCGTCACATGTGGTTGCTGCAAGCCCGCCGGCCGCGCCGTTCTCAAGCCCGCCCGCCGTTCCTCACTCAAGCCTGCCCGCTGCCGCTCACTCTAGGCCGCCGGCCGCCGCTCACTCTAGCCCGCCGTCGCGTTTCAAAAAGGCGGGGCATAGAGGAGAAACAATAATGTACAGTATGTGGAAAATAATGTGTTTTTTGAACCTTAAACCGCATAAACACATTTCATTACACCAAATAATGTTCTTTTTAGCAACATCATATGACCCCTTTAAGATATAGACATATGGTGCAGTTGCACCTGTTCGCCTCTACACAGTGGTTACTTTGCAACATATCTGTGTGAACTTGAGGGGAACTGACTTCATACAAGAAATGACTGACACAAGATGCTTAAAAAAATCAGTTCTAGTATTATTTGCTTGCAGATGCCACTTTCTTTAATTTATCTCATGCAAACACATTGAGGCTTTTTTTTTTATAGAGTGAGACATTTTTGTGAGTCTTCACATTTATTGTGACATTAAGTTTAACTAACCCTCTAGCGCTTAGAAATAAAAGTGCATGCGTCTCGCAGAAGAACATTGTTTTGGTTGTGCTTCGTCTGTGCTTTTCTGCGCGGATGAATGTGGTAGCTGCCAACGCTCACGCACACTGCGAGATGGTCCTCACTGCAGAACACAAGATCCAGGGGGCGAGGTTGGATCCAGATCCAACTCCTCCTACCTTACATATACCTAAACCTACCCGTCTCCACCCCCTGATCCCTAAACCCACCCATCTCCACCCCTAAACCTACCCATCTTCACCCCCTAGATGTGGATCCAACCCCGCCCCCTGGATCTTTGTTCTGCAGTGAGGGGCTACTGCACACTGCTGTATAGATAGACATCTTATCAGAGCAGTTGTTTTTACAAAGGGCGATTTCCCAGTCAGAGTTTTGCCGTTTTGAATGATCCACGGTCAATTTCTCTTGGTTTGATTTAGATTTTTGATTTTTCTCTTGGCTTAATTTAAATTCAGCTTGGAGTGAGAATTCACATTTTTTTTCTTTTTTTTAAAATTCACTTTGGGACTATTTTCACAAGTAAGGTGTACTTTTTCAAAACTCTTAGTACAATAATTCTCTCACAAATAGTATCTCAGTGTCAACAAAAGTTGTGATGCAGTATGACACTGCCATGAGGTTTTGTGCTAGAACAGCTTGCTGCCACTTTTTATTGTACTTTTTATTATCAGTTGTCATAAGATAAGTTTATGACTTATATAAATGTCATAAGTTTTGAAAATGTTACATTTAAGTCCTACTTTTTGAAAACGAATAACTTTTCACCACAACAAGAATAGCAGTGAGAGAATTACTTCTATAAATAACTGCAAAAGCATTTTGATACCAAAAATTCAAATATTTTTCTATTAATATTCGTCTGCATTTACATTTCATAATGCACATCAGCTCTGACAAATTATATTTTTCTCCCGTCCATTGCTATAGTTATTACGTCACTCACTTCACTTCATCGCAATCTCAACAAGTTCCGTTAAAATCAATGAAGCTCTCTACACTACGCAATGAATCTCTTATTTACATTGTGTCTACCCTTCATTACAATAAGAGGATTCGCAAGCTTGCAGAAAAAGGCGTATGAGCGATGAGTGAATTCCAACTAATTTGAATGTAATAACCAATCAGAGGTGTTCAAGAAATCAACAAATGTGTCTGTGATTGGCTACTTTGCTCAACGCTACAAAAACATGTTGTAAATAGAAACTTTGATGCTTTCCAGAGCGCAAACACTTATACACACTGGAGAGGTTAGAGAGTTTCGCCAATATCAGATTAAACTGAGGGTGCTCTTGCTTTTGCTTGAGGGTACTTTTCAGTGTGAGAAAATGGACATGTGGCATGAGAATGGTGTCAATTGCGTGTGTCTGAATGCTTGCAGTTGGCAGCCCTGCAACATCTATTGTGCATGCTGCACCGAATTATGATATCACAACATCACAGCACCCCATCTTAAATCATGTGCACTATTCCCCTCTACCAACTGTACAGCACAGGCCTTCTACAGAGGATATGTTACATTATTAAGGCCGTGATATCAAATGACACCTGGATCAGGGAGCAATCTGAAATCAGGCACATGCAGAATCAGACAGTACGTAAGTCTGTCTGCAGTCTTGCTAATCTTATTTACCCTCCTGATCAAGCTGCTTTTGAACTTGGCCTCATTGTGCTCTAATACACCACAGCTGTGTGGTGCTAAATGGGTCATGAACAGGCATATTGGTTCTTTCCATTTTAATCTGAAGATAATCTGACAGTTTATTTACTGTATAGGGTCTCCAACCCTGCTCCTGGAGAGCTTCCTTCCTGCAGTCTTCAGTTCCAACCCTGCTTCAACATATTTGTCAGTTATTTTCAAGTAACCCTTAAGACCTTGATTAGCTGGTTCAGGTGTGTTTGATTAGAATTGGGGCTGAACTCTGCTGGATGGTAGCTCTCCAGGAGCAGGGTTGGAGACCCCTGTTGTAGGGGGTGTTTGCACAACACCATTTTTAACTAAAAAAATTAAAAAAAATTAAGCGCATTGGGTGTATATTTACAG
The DNA here is from genome assembly GCF_001515625.1 of Sinocyclocheilus rhinocerous. Lineage (NCBI taxonomy): Eukaryota > Metazoa > Chordata > Actinopteri > Cypriniformes > Cyprinidae > Sinocyclocheilus > Sinocyclocheilus rhinocerous. The sequence goes on from NW_015653472.1 coordinate 2,283,245, forward strand.
TGTTGGGAAGGTTACTTTGGAAATGTAATAGGTTACAGATTACAAGTTACCCTATTTAAAATGCAATAGTGTAACTATTTCAATTACTTTATTAAAGTAATGTAACTGATTACATTTGATTACTTTTTGATTACTTTTCTAAATTTCAAATG
>NW_015653472.1:2284205-2347074 GCF_001515625.1 Sinocyclocheilus rhinocerous
AAATGTAATAGGTTACAGATTACAAGTTACCCTATTTAAAATGCAATAGTGTAACTATTTCAATTACTTTATTAAAGTAATGTAACTGATTACATTTGATTACTTTTTGATTACTTTTCTAAATTTCATGAATGTTTTCAAATGTTAATCATTTTGAAACATTTGAAGCAGGCAGGGTTACTGTCAGACTTTCAGAATCCTTCATCATTTGAATTAAGATTATAGTTTATTTTTAAAGCACATCCACCACAAAAGCACCTCTTTTTACTTAGAGATCTTTCTGAGGTTAAATACAGATTTAAAACCATAACAAGAAATAGTTTAATAGCTATGATACTGTTTTTGAAATCAAATCTTTGCATAGCTATGACAGGAAACACTGGCATCTAACAGTTAATCTAAAAAAAGCATATACATAAACCCAAATAAGAAATAAAACAGTTATTGAATAAGCATGTGTCCTATTCTGTGTCCTAAACTCTTGAAACATTGGTGTCTCATATTTTAGAGCAGTCACTGCAATTTGGGAAAGAAATCAATTAAATCTGTATGTGTGTGTGTGTGAAAATATTCAGATGTAACCCCCTTTGTAATCTTTAACATTTTCATAAGTAACTGTAGTTTAATTACACATTTATTCTCAGTAACTGTAACTGATTACAGTTACATTTATTTTATAATTAAATATGAGTAATTCCGTTACATGTAACTAGTTACTCCCCAACACTGTTCATTTACATGTCAACTGTGTTTAGTGGGCCTGAAAATGGGTTTCAAAGTGCAAGTTTTTGAAAACGATTCTGTTATTTTCACTGTGTAATCTACAAAAACTGTGACATCATGCACGTGCATATTACATGTGCAGACTATAGTGTTTCTTTACAAAGTGACATCGCCAACTACTGGCCTGGCATGCATAGTACAATGTTTTATTTACAAGAAAATACTGTTTCAGTTTTTCTAATTCAAAATTTCATGTTTAATTCAAAGTTTTATTTGCCGTTTAATTTTAATTTGCTTATTTGTGAAAATTATTTCTACACAATTATTTCTATTTATTATTATTAATTATTTCTAAACAATTTTTTTAGTGCATAAATAATAACTATTAGCATCAACACATGATAACATTCTGTTTATTATATGCGCATTCTGCAGTCATGTCGTCTGATGCTCTAGGCTAGCTCTTTACAGTCTGGTGGATTCTGATTGACTGTCAATATTTGTATCGTTTAGCTTGAAAAATTGTTCTGAAAGTGATTCATACGACATCGTTCCTCTGTCATTATCGTTATTGCTGTGGTTTGGACTTAACTATTTTCATATAATTATATAGGCTAGTTATCGTCTTTGCTGTGAGTAGAACAGAATAAATACTGTAGATCAAAACCAGTATAAAGTGAGCTAGTTGCATTAAAATAAATAAAATATATAGGCCAATTAAAAAAATCTAATTTCATTGTATTTTACAAATTTGCAAAGAAACACACTGCATACATTCTAATTAGGATGCTGCTTGTCTAAAATATATACATGAAGTAACATATTTGAACATAATGTTTTAAATGTTTTCTTTTTGTTTAAGAAATGGTATAGTTTTTATCATGAAGCCACAATGAAGATCAAAGCCTCCAAAGGGTTAACTAAGTCAATTACCCATTGGCAGCCAGGATTGTGTCTCTCCACCAACCCTGTCTCTCCTCCCAATTCTTCCCGCCTCAGTCAGGTGACCTGAGCAGGAACATGGTTGATGGGATCCCAGCCATGTGTTCTTAGTTCCTAGTAAACACACAATCAGCCGTGCAGGGCCTAACGACATGTACACGGAGCAGAAGGAGCTCACACAGACACCACTGCTCAAGATATGGGTGCCAGGAATGGGCAGTTCTCTAGGCCAGAGGAGAGGCTGTAAGTGAGGGTATAACTTAATTCACCTGCATTTCCTTTTTCTATATTTGCTTATTCCCTCTCCTCTAAAATTGTTGGGGCATTAGGAGGGTTAATCTCTTGTAGATGATCAACCCGGGTGTTGTGAGCTTCAGCCCTGCCTGCTTCTTTTGTCTACATTTCATTGCCTCTTGAAGTTGCACCAAGTTGTGTTTTTGAGAGCTTTGTTTCTTCAGTTGTGGCAACGGAATGATCAGGAATATTAAGTGCTGGAGTTGGCTTCAAGACTCATGTGATTCCTTGGTTACTGTGGGATGTTCTTTCAGTAGTTTTCATACTCTTTGCCATCCAAGTCATTTGAATAACCATGCTGTCTCATTACAATTCAGCATAGAATGAATTACAAACTGATGATGATGTGCTGTTTTCAGTGCAGAAGTCAGTGAGTTCCTGTATGTCCTTAGAAGTTAATACGGCAGCCGCCGCCTTGTACCGCTTAGGTTTTTCTCATTTCTCTCAAATGAAACCGACTATCAGATTAATTTTGCATAGGCATTATCTTGTGAATGCATACGTAATCTCCTACTCCAACATCTTCAAGTGATTAAATATTGTTCAAACTTTAATGTCAATATTTTCTACTGGTCCACAGCCTCACGACCCCAGTTTACAAACTGTCCCACAATGATTGTGATGGTTGGTCTGCCAGCCAGGGGAAAAACCTACATCTCCAAAAAGTTAACCCGATATCTAAATTGGATTGGAGTCCCAACTCAAGGTGAGTGTATATATTATGAAGTTAATGATCAGCTCTTAATGGCAAGTATTTGGATTTGTGTTTATGTTTGTGGTATGTACGTACATTTATTGCATATTAAATTATTTGCTGATATACCAGCATAATTTTCATTATACGCATAAATATTTGCATGTGTGTATGTATAAAACAAACCTATTAAATTATTTGCTATATGTAATGTATATCAGAATGATTTAACTTTAAATAAAAATCTATAAATTTAGTGTGTAAATATGTGTAAATATCTGCTAACAAACTTTTTTTTGCTTTTTTTTTTATGTAAAGTCTTTAATTTGGGTCAGTATCGAAGGGAAGTTGTGCAGACATACAAGAACTATGAATTTTTTCGTCCAGACGATGAAGAGGCCATGAAAATCCACAGGTACAATACATTTAGGATGATTGCATATAACTTCTAAATAAACTGCGTTATTTGATTATGAAATCTGTCTTAATGCATAGATATGCACACATGTGTAATTTGTTCAATGCATATCTGTGTATTGTGTGTTCAGAGCCTGTGCCTCAAATGCTCTTAAGGACATTGCCAATTACTTCACTAAGGAGCAGGGACAAGTTGCAGTGAGTCAAGAACGTAATGGATAACGGTTCTTCTTGTCTGTCCAAGCTATGAATTAAAATAGTCAAGCTACTATATGAATCTGTCTGACTTTACATATAATACAATTGAGAATTTACCAGTTTAGTCTGGGACTCTCAGCATTCTTATTGAGGAGTCGACCAATCATTGAGGCAAATCAGTCTCTGACAAATACACTTCACAGGTATTTGATGCCACCAATACCACCAGGGAGAGAAGAGGAGTCATTATCAGTTTTGCCAAGGAGAGGGGCTATAAGGCAGGTGCAGGTTTTTGCTTTTTTTCAACAGACTGCTTTATGTAAGTCTGCCTCACATCTTCTTTGTATCGTATTCAGTGTGATGATTGATGGGATGTTACTTCAAGACTATAGCTTTTCAAGTTATTTTATCAAAAGTTTGATAAGTACTAGAAGAGATTGTTGTGCTCCAAGATTAAAAATCAAATTGCTTCAGGTGCGTAGAGCCAAAAACAGATCAAAACAAACAAGGAGATTGCTAGCCGCACACTGAATTAGATCTGGACTGGAGAAGGTCTAGCAAAACATATTTTATTATATAAATTGCAGGATGCAAAAATGTAAAATATGATATAAATTGATGTATTAATTAATGTAAAATACTTAAACTAGAGCCATTCCTCCAGGGGGATCTATTTGGATTACCCCAAAAATCTTTTTTTATAAGTATGGCAACGGACAGTGTTGCATAAGGTATGATTTGTTTTCACCACCTATTAATTTCCATCATATCCACGAATGGTGATTGACAGTGATAAAGCTCTGACTTTGACTTTTTTTTCTCTCTAAAATATTTAATTGACAGCCAGTCGATTTGTTACAATGAACTGAACTCCCAGCGCTAAATATAATCTGAATATGAATCATTTTTGAACTGAGCAAGCCGATTCAGAGTTTGATTGAGATATTGAATTGATTGTGTCAGCGTGCTTGGCTGCAGGGTAACAAAAGCAATGTAGTGTTTTGTGACCCATTGGAAAAAAGTAGTTTGTTAATAGAAAGACTTCGTTTTCATTTTGAAAACACTTAAGCTGTTGTCATTTAATATTTTATAAAATTATGTCGATTTTAGCAACCATCCTTTCATACAAAATGTTTATGTCCAGGTATTTTTCATTGAGTCGGTTTGTGACGACCCAGAAATCATTGAGGCAAATATAATGGTAAGATTGTGTTATTAAACTATTTGTAATGCTAGACTATTAAAATTGTTTTGAAAATATTTTAGAATGAGATAGCTTTTGTTTATTATTATTTCTGTGTTTTTTGACAGCAAGTAAAGCTGAGCAGCCCAGATTATGAAAACTACAACAAAGAAGCAGCACTGGTGGACTTTCTGAAGCGTATTGATTGTTACAAAATGTCCTATGTCCCCCTGGATGAGGAAAAGGACAGGTACCCTGCTGCTGAAGTCTCAAATGTAACATGATGTTATGTGCATCAATTCCAACCCTCTGCCTCTCCATCTGTTTCATAGGCACCTCGCCTTCATTAAGATCTTTAACGTGGGATCCAGGTACCTCGTTAACCGCGTGCAGGATCACATTCAGAGTCGTATAGTGTATTACCTCATGAACATCCACGTCACACCACGATCCATCTATCTGAGCCGCCATGGAGAAAGTGAGCTCAACCTGCTGGGAAGAATCGGTGGAGACTCAGGCCTCTCTTCACAGGGCCAAAAGGTGATTTAGATAATAAACCATACATAAAATCTTGTTCAAAGTGGATCAGTTTACACATGACCGGGTCAAAGTGTATCCTTGTTGAGGGTGAACACTGTTTTCGAACACCTCCGTTTTCACAGTCCACATTACAAAGCAAAAACAGTGTTTTCACATTCATCACTTGGGAGAGCATCTTCAAAAGCTCAATTTTTGCTGAACAAAAACACTGTCTCAGTATAGATGAAAGGCCAAAAAAAAAAAAAAAAAGAAAGAGACTCTTTCAGATTTATCTGGATTAATGTGGATGTAGCCTTAACTCTAGCATAAAAAGCCATGCATTTCTGTGATTTGAATCTTCCTTAAACACACAGATATAGACTACACGTGTGTCTGTCTTGTTGCTTAGTACGCTAAGGCCCTTGCAGAGTTCATCAGGGGTCAGGCCATCAAGAACCTGAAGGTGTGGACCAGCCACATGAAGAGGACCATACAGACAGCAGAGGCACTGGGCGTACCGTATGAACAGTGGAAGGCATTGAATGAAATCGACGCAGTAAGCTAGTCATGCTCTGTATTAAAGGTGTATGCATGTGAAATGCAAATGTCAAGAAAAACAGTTGAACTCTGGTACATTTTAAGGGTGTGTGTGAGGAAATGATGTACGAGGAGATTCAGGCAACCCATCCAGAAGAGTTTGCCTTAAGAGACCAGGACAAGTACCGTTACCGATATCCAAAGGGTGAAGTGAGTCTTGTACACAACACAACAGTGTTAAAATGAGTTTGTGTGAAAAAGTACACTACCGGTCAAAAGTTTGGGATAATAATTAAAAAACATTTTTTTTTAAAGGGATTTAAACATTTTTTTTTTTTGAAAGAAGCCTCTTATACTTGCCAAGGCTGCATTTATTTGATCAAAAATACAGTAATATGGTAAAATATTACAATCTAAAAGAATTGTTTTCTGTTTTTATATATATTTAAAATCACATTTATTCCTGTGATGGCAAAGCTGAGTTTTCAGGAGCTGTTCCAGTCTAGTGTCACATGATCCTTTAGAAATCATTCTGATATGCTAATATTGTTGATCAATTTAAAGATTTAAATAAAATTAATCAATTAATGTTTATTCAGCAAGGATGCACTAAATAATCAAAAGTGACAGTAAAGACATTTACAATGTTACAAAAGATTTCTATTTCAATTAAAGGTTTTTGATTAATCAAAGAATCTACAAAAAAAAAAATGCAGCAAAAACTTTTCAACATTGATAATAATAAGAACCATTACTTATAATTGAGCACCAACAGTAATTAATAGTACAGTATCAAATCAAAATATTAGCACCATGTGAAGACTGGAGTAAATTCAGCATTGCCATCACACAAATAAATGACATTTTAAAATATATTAAAAATGAAAACGGTTATTTTAAATTGTAATTATTTCACAATATTACTGTTTTTACAAACTTTTGACTTTTTTGAGTTTTGCCCTTTTCTATGTTCTGCAGTCGTATGAAGACCTGGTGCACCGTCTAGAGCCAGTCATAATGGAGCTTGAGAGACAAGAGAACGTGCTGGTCATCTGCCACCAGGCAGTCATGCGTTGTCTACTGGCCTACTTTCTGGACAAGAGTGCAGGTCTAAACCAAAAACAGCCAGCAATTGCTGTCACTGACTATGAAATGCACTTCGTCACTGTGATAGGATCTTTCATGTAATTTATAAATCTGATTTCTCTGCAGATGATCTACCACATCTAAAGTGTCCTCTGCATACTGTTCTCAAACTGACTCCATTAGCTTATGGTGAGTATAGGCATAGCTATAGTTTTATTTCAAACATGGCTCTTTCCATGATTAGGGTATAATGTGGGGTCCTGTTATCTTTTAAAAGTATGGAAAACTCTTATTGTTTTCAGTCTGAGAGAACTATTCTGTAGATATATTAGAGAAACAATTGTGATCAAGTGAACCCAGCATGAAAAGTAGGTAGCAGCATTTAGGCCAGTACCACTTTCTTTACTATATTAATTAAAACCACAACATGACATTATAATTCTGATTTAATCTGTTGATGTGATATTTAGTTCATTGGATGCAACCCTGCTACTACATGATTGTCCCTCATTACATTATTCATGAAAAGTGCAACATATAATATGTGAGTGTGTCGTGTTCTTTTATGCTCTCCTTGCAGGATGCAAAGTGGAGTCCTTCTATTTAAACATCCAAGCAGTGAACACACACAGGGACAGACCCACAGTAAGTCATAAAATCCTATGGAATGATGAATTTTAATCACTGATCAGTGTCTAAAAGGGATTTCTTGTTTGCATTCCAGAATGTGAATATAGCAAGAAAGACAGAAGAAGCACTACAGACTGTACCTGAACATCTGTAATCACAAAAAAATCTTAAATTTGCCAGTTTAGCACAATTAATCTACACACAGATTGTGTAAATGAATAGCAAGGTGGGAGGAAGGAATTTAAAAGGACATTAGCATGTGTTTCCATTAAGATTATCAAGGCTTGCAAACACGAAAGTGGGATCCAAAAGTCTGAGACCCCATCTGGGAAAATCACATTTTTTGGGGGGGGGGTTCCCGGTTCCCTCACAAAAATGTAAAACAAAAAATATTAAGACATTCTGAAAATGTATATTTAAAAAAATTTGAATAATTAGAAAATGCAGAACAGAATTTTAGCTTTTCCACTATAGGGCTCTCAGACTTTTGGATTGTACTTTAGTTTTTAAAACTAAACTGAGTAAATCAAGTATGATTTTACTTTGTTGATAAGATGGTTGCATTGGCATGTTATAAGTTGAAATGGATATTGCAACTAAAGATTATTTTTACCCTTTTCCTAGTTTAAAATGTTTAGCTAGAACAGGGAAAATCCCCATTGTGTGAAAGTAAATAGCCTTTATTTATTCATTTTAATATTGCGTTCAAAGAGCTGGGCAGTAATACCTTTTTATGCATTGATAAATTACAGTAATCAGAAGATGATTCAGTTAGTTAACAGCACCATGGACAGCAACCAAAAAAATAAATCCATATTAGCCATCACAGTATCACAAAGAGCATTCTCAAGCCACTTTACTCCTCACAATTCATTATTTATTAGTATGTATGAAAGCCTGTCCAAAAACCTCCAACCTAACTGAGATTTCTAGAGTAAAAATTCAGTATCCAAATACATCAAATATAGTGACAGTAATGCGGTTTTAGAACAATTATGTAACGACTGAAAGGCTTCTGAAAGTCATATGATGGTCTTTAGAATTGTAGGCATTCACGGGTTTGTGGTTTTTCGTGCCCCCCATAATCGTGGCGAGACTCCGCGAAATGTCCAGTATGCACGTGAAAAGAGCTCCCCTTGAAACCCACAAATACCTGCGCATGATCGAAACTCGTTTGTCTTTATAACAAAGTAATTTTCAAGTCTAAATGAGCATCCATCTCTCTCGTGGCATTATCGTGGCTTCAGTATCATTTTTAGGATCTTTTTGGAAGGGAGGGGGCAATACTGCCCCTTTTATAAACAACTTTTTACCGTAAAATGTGAAGTTAGTGGAAGACCTTACGCACTCGCCTTACGGGCAAAACAGTGGTTTTGGCTTTCCCACACAATCTGAAAGCATGGATGTTAAACTGGATTTGACTATCCACGCTGTCGTTTTCATCCTACTTACTGTTGTTCCTTTTGGATGTGCGCATTTCGACGCGCACTCAGTCCCTCTCCAGGTACGTGTACTTGTTATAGAATTATTATTCATAATTTTACACTTAGTCATTATTTGCCCGATTGTTCTGTGACATTTTCCTCTGATAAGTAAAATGTGAAGTTTGTCTTGAGTGACCGATGGCAATTTGCGCGAAACAAACACAAAAAATCGCCTCGTCACATTACGCGCGAAAACGCACATACTGAAGAATAACACAACATTTAAGAATTTCTGTTCCAGTGGAATGGTATTTCATTCTTAGAATTTTATATATACTTTATCTACTTGCATAACTTTTTTTTATATTGTATTTTGATGCATTAGGAATAAGTCAAACGGAAGGCAGGTAAATAAAATTAGTTTACAATCCTTTTGGTAATCATAAGTCTTTGTGTGTTCTTAAAGATGTAGTTTTTATTGTGCGTTACACTGGAATCTTAAAAAGTTGTAATAAAGATTCCCACTAGGTTGGAAATTATGCGAGCAATTCAATTTGTTATTCTGTACGAATTTCTAATGCATTCCTTCTGGGCTTTTGATAGTCAAATAAGGAAAACATAAAGAAAAGGAAGGATATCATTAAGGTGTTGCCAGTTTAAGATGACTGTATTCACATATTATGCACATTAACAAAATGTTATGTCAATTATTTCGCCGCTGTTTTATCTCACAAAATTTGTTTTAATAAACCTGTCACGCAGCAGTTTCTTTTAAAAAGTGTGCTGGAAAGTTATAGTAGCAGAGACGCATTCTTTTCCATATTTAGCTTTTTGTTTGTATTTACAGGAGATGTGGTAATATATTGGTACAGCAATGAATTATGTGAGAAACTAACATCTAAAATCCTCCAGTGGCCTTGTGTGTACAGTACTGACATTTAGTTCCATTTCCACCCCTTTCATGAATAACTTTGATTCAGTCTATTTCAGTGTAAGATCTAGACCAAACCACTGGCATCTGAGAATATTTCAAACTATTTTTACATTTACACCTCTGACTTCAAAGGTAGTTTTGTGATTGGTAATACAGTGGTTAATCAAGATTATATGAATAATACAAAGTTTGTATGAATATTTAAAGGTGAGTGGCACTAAGGAATGAGTAAAACAGATTTGTTTTTGTGAGGCATACATTGTGACATTTAAAACACCTAGCTGGAATTAATTCTTTGTAGATAATTTTATGTGACATATACTGAATGTAATGTACAAGTACCTTTGACACTCCGGATAAGAGAAATCAATACTTATCAATACTTTTTAGAGACTGAGACGTCAGACACTCGCAGCATCAAAACCAGCAGTAAGTATGACAGAAAAAGCTATGTTTTTGCTTTGTGTTAAACTGTAAATATTAAGATAAATGCCTTGGTTTTTTGTTTTACTTTGGTTTATTGTGAAATTCTATAAAGCACCAAATAGATGCCTTAGAAACCAGATGTTTATAAAACACATGAGAATGTTTGCATGAGTTAGAAACAATATGACCAGAAAAATCCAAATCTGTCACTGGAGACAGACAGCAAAACAGAATCAGACTTGAATCATAATGTTTTACATTATTCTTTAAGTTATTTATTTTTTATTTCTTCTTATTATTACAAGACATTCTATAATCTTAACCCCTTAACTGTCACCCCCCATTTTTTTAAATAGGCATTAAAGTGCACTATCCAAACTTAAATTGTTATAATTCATGAACACTTTGGAATACAGAGGAAAGGCTGGTCTCTTTTTAAAGAAGACAGTCAGCAGATTATTGCAGAAGTGGAATTATTTCAAAATTAAAATATCAAAACGGTATAGAAGTTTAAATTTACTGTAAAGAAAATGCACTGTATATTGCAATTTTATTATATCTTATATTAAATAAATATTTTACATAACAGGTTTTACTCTAAAATTGCTAAAAAAAAAAAAAAAAAAGTAAAGCCTTATGTCTAAACAAGTTATGTTCCAAATTTGAAGTTGATATGAAAAAAATATGGATTCCTGAGACTCAGACCTTTCCAATGGTATGTTTTATGTCAAGATTATAAAAAGTTTTGATTGTAAAAGACTGTAATGCATTTTGTAATATGACACTTGACACCGCCCGCTAAGGGGGAGGAGACTGCCAAAAGATTTTAAAGTACCATTTCCATGGTAACGCAATGTCCGAATTCAAAATGGTTTTCTTGGGCTTCTAAGCTTTCAAATGATATATAATTTATGATGATTATTAAAATATTTGATAAAGAAAAAGGACCACAAAATAGAGTGCCAAGCGTCCCACAGGTGGGACGGTGAAGGTTAAGGGGTTTAATATTTACTGTAAGACGCTCAGACCCAGGGTCATATCTTAGCCTTCATAGTTTTTCATTTGTAGATCTAGCTAATTGTGTTAATATTAGTTTCTGTCAATTGTAGCACAAGCTGTTGCATGCAGTGCAGGAAAGAGTGCTCAGATAAACATGGCTTTTCTGTAGCCAGACCAATGTGGTCTGAATCAGATTCAAGTAAACAGATTGAGGTGTTCTATGTACTGAGATGTGACACAAGTTAAAAAAGTCCTGAGAAATCAAAATTAACATGCTAATCATATGAATTGTTCAATAAAGTCATGTTTTTAAATTGATGCATTTTTTCAGATGTGTTCACTAGCTAACTTTCAAATATTCATGTTCATGTGTACAGCTTTTTATAGCCAATGTTTTAATGAAATTGAAAGAATTCAAACATAAATAATTTGGCTTAGCATATTAAAGTTATTTTGGTGTTTGTTGTGCCCTTAGCTCAAGGTGACAGATTACCATGTGCGATGTTCTGTAGTGTCTCGCTATGCTGTAACCACAGTGGAGAGCACCACGTGGAACCAACTCCACATTACTAAGGAGGCGGCCTTTGAGGTGGATTTATCTTCATCTGCATTTATTTCCAACTTTACCATGTGAGTCAAAATTACACCACATTCTTTTTTATTCTTGCTGTCAAATCGGTTAAAAAAATGTCCCTGAATGGACACAGCAGGGTTATAATTGTACTGATTTGGTCATTTCGAAAGAAGTGTTTTGCGATCAAAAGGGATTCTTTTTTTTAATGCTCAGATCTGATTTACACAAATAATTTAAAGATTACTTAACTTAAATATTAAAGATCTGTCATCATTTACTTAACCACATGTCATTTCAAAAATGACTTCTTTCTCTGTTCTTCTGTTAAGCATGTAACAAAGACATTTTTAATAACACCAGTCATACTTTTCAAGGCATCTCAGTACCTGGCCTCCTTGGCACATTCATGAGAAAAGTAGCAATGTCCAATGTGTGAACAATTCATTCTTTTGAGTTAAAGTCATTGAGTCAGATGATCTAGTTTATAAACCTTGAATGATTCATTCATAAATTGGACTGATCTGTTCGGATTCAGTGGCTCTTGAGTTAAGATCTCACTGAAGGGGAAGATATCAAGTGAATGGTGACTTAAATACAGTCTGATTGTCACACAAAGCTTTTGTATGGCTTGCGAAGACTTGAAACATAGACATATAGACCACTATTTTATCATACTTTAAGGTGCTTTTTCATCCTTTTTGAAGCTTGAAAGCTTCAGTCCCCACTGATTGTAATTGCACGGAACAGAGTGACCAAGACATTATTCAGAATTTCTACTTTTGTGTTCCACAGAAGAATGTTAGTCATACCAGTTTGGGACCCTCCTAAGAGTGAATAAATAATGAAGAATTGTCATTTTTGGCTGAACTGTCCCTTTAACTTTCTCTTAATTATATTCTAATATAATTTATAATTATTTGTTTTTTTTAAGAAACATAGAAAAGGACACTCAAATGGAGCAAATTGACTGGAATAAAAGGATCTAGTGAAGAAAGAATATTTGTTCTCTAGAGTAAAAGTTATGTAAACCTCTTTTCCAAAAACAAATGCTAAATTTAAATAATTTCCCACAAATAAGGCTCCATAACAGCTTGATAAAGCACACAGGGGCTGGATTTGGAAGCGGACGGTGGTCAAAAGTAAAGAACGTTCAGGCCAGATGAATAGCAGGCTTTGTCAAGAAAACTCAGAAAGCTAATAGAGAAAATGACGAGAACTGGCTCTGTTCACTCTCCCGTTTACCCAACAGAGTTTACCAAGGCACATGGCCAAGACACACACGCTCACACATTTACGTGCACATAAATACATACACGTGCGTAAAGAATGCACTCATGTATCCATCAACAAAGCAGGGCTTCAAGTTTCAATGTACATTACAAACGTATGCACACCCTCAAAGAATCACACAAATACAGACCGACACTTCCATCGGGCTCTGTATGTTTTTAAATAGCTGCAGCAAATGTGTTTCTTTCGTGCAGTAGCATTTGTTTAACTGTGACTGAGAGCTCTGTGTTCACAGTGTCACATGCACAGCCATCCCAGACCTCTCAGTGCCACACAGGCGCCTCATTTTCCACTGTGCCTTAAACTGTCCATTCACCCTGCTCTTATTCAAACAAGCTCTTTTTCAAGGCTGTTGGTTTATTTTGGTTGGTCCTTGTTGACTTTTATTTAAATATATTTGCTTATAGGGGCTGACCTTGCTGTAGCATTTTCTCTCCTTGACCCTCATGTAAAGACACAAAGAGAGTATGGATAGCTTCGTGCAGGTGAACTCCTGAGTGTTCATGCCAGGGGAAATGCTCCTCAACCGAGATTTAAGGGGATTTTGGAATTGCTATGATTGCGAGAGATTCTCAGTAATTATGTTTTGTGAGGGAAATTACATTTTCTTTTTGTCATGAGCCATTTCCTTTTGTTTTTGGGAGATAAAGTTTAAAATAAGAAATGTAGTAATATTTGTGAAGCATGTAGTCGCAATTATGAGGAAGAAGTTAATAATTAATAGAATCACAGTTGTAGCTATAGTGTAGTTACAGTTGTAGTGTCAGTTTGCATAATAGTTGCAACTACGAAAAATAAATTCATAACTGTGATAGTAAATCACATTGTGAGACAAATGTAAGATATAACTATGAAAAAAAGTCACAATTGTGAAGAAAGTCACAATTTTGAGTATATAAAATCGCAATTACAAGAAATAGTCACAATTATTGTAGGAGAGATAAAGTCACAGTTGTGAGATAGTCACAATTGCAATAAAGTCTCTAACTATGAAAAATGAAGTCAAAATTGTGACAGAAAAATTAAATTTTTCTTTCAATGCGATTATATAAGTCGCAACTGAGGAAAAAGTCACAATTGTGAAAATGAAGTCAGAATATTTAGTTATAAAGTCACAATTATGAGATATAGTTGCAATTACTGTAAGAGAAATAGTCACAGTTGTGTGAGTCACATTGTGAGATATATATTCACAATTGCAATAAAGTTGCTAACTATAAAAATAAGCCACAGCTGTAAGATATAAAATCATGTTGCGAGACAAATGTAAGATAAAATAATGAAAAACTATGAGAAAAATTCAAAATTGCGAGATTGAAATTGCAATTTTTTCAGATATATATTTATTGCAATAAAGTTGCAACTATGAAAAATAACGTCACAACTGTGAGGTGTAAAGTCACATAAAGAGACAAATGTGAGATATAAGTTGCAGTTACGAGAAATTACACTTTTTTTTTCTTTTTTTTTATCTTTAATGGTGGATAGGGTGTTTTAAATTTGATGTGTAAACCAGTGAGAAGTGGTTTTGCTACAACAGATGTTTGAACTACACTGTTTCTATGATCATTATCAAAATATGTATGCTTTCTGCTCTGATTTGTCTTTGTTAATTTCCAGCACCTCTAATGGGAAGGTGTATGTGGCTCAGGTGAAGAGGAGAACTGACGCAAGGAAGATCTATGACACCGCTAAGAAGCAGGGGAAAACGGCAGGACTTGTTGCTACTAAGTCAGTCCAAAATCTGTTTAATACCTACTGGGGCTTTTGGCAGAATCCCTGTGTGCAGGCATCCACTAAAAATTGCAATAGGCTGTGTTTCATTTATTTTTCAGGTTTGGCCCAACAAACATGCTGTTTTCAAAAATCCTTCGTTTTTCTTATACAGTTGCAGATGTTTTGAACAAATCTTTTTTGTTGAATCATCTTTAAATTAAATCAAAATCATTTTTCAGGTGAAATGTTATCTCATGACACGGACAAACAATATACCATGAACCTGATCAACTTCTGTTGTTTTCCAAAGGGAACGTGAGATAGAGAAGTTCCGTGTAGCAGTCAACTTGCCTCCTGGGACTCGCGTCTCCTTCACGCTGACGTATGAGGAGCTTTTATCACGACGGCTTGGCCGCTATGAGCTGTCTCTGGGTCTACGGCCTGGCCAACCTGTGCAGAACATCTCACTGGACGTCAGCATATCGGAGCGGACAGGCATCAGCTATATCAGAGCTCTGCCATTGCGAACTAACCGACTGCTTACCAACAAAGTTCAAGGTACACTAAAAGAACCACTTCTGTCATGTCAATGCTTCAGAACAAAGAATCACAAAATATATGGTTTCTCTCTTTCTCACTGATCTTTCAGCAGATGCAGATCCTCCTCCATCAACTAAGGTCGAGCAGAATCCCTACTGCGCACATGTGCGTTACACTCCCAGCATACAGCAACAGAAGAACATCTCCCCCAGAGGTCTCAATGCAGACTTCGTCATTCAGTATGACGTGGAGCTCAAAGACCCCATGGGGGACATACAGGTCTTTACACTAACGTATCTGATTGATGGTACCAGAATAGCGGTGGTCCTGGTGTAGCATTGTAATGTTTTCAATTGTTTTGTTTTTTTCTCCAGGTGGATGATGGCTACTTTGTTCATTACTTTGCACCTCGAGGACTTCCTGTAGTTCCTAAAGATGTCATCTTTGCCATTGACATCAGCGGCTCTATGACTGGCACAAAAATCAAGCAGGTAGCATCTCCGCCAACTCAAAATCACATCTTGTTGAGAATGAGAAGACCACTGAATCATGTATTTCTCCACTGTGTTTTACATCAGACTAAGGCAGCCATGACAACCATTCTGAGTGACCTACGAGAAGGAGATTACTTCAATCTCATCACTTTCTCAGATAAGGTCTACACCTGGAAAAAAGGCCGCACTGTGCGGGCCACTCAGCAAAATGTGCGGGATGCCAAAGAATTTGTCAGGAAGATATTTGCAGAGGGCTGTAGGTGTTTCTTCTGTATCTCATGATATTATATAAGTATTCTCATGATTCAAAATGATAACTTTTTAAAAATAAAAATTAGGGCTGCACGATAAATCGCATGCGATATTTAACGCGCATCTTGTCAGTAAAGCCGTTCTGTAATCAGCGGTAAATCTCCATCACCTGCGGGCTTTCACATTGAGCAGCATTAACTACACAGAGCCGTTGTTCTCTGACGAGCTGCGCAAAACCACGTTCATATTCGTGCGATTTTTGGCGCAGCTCGTCAGAGAACAACGGCTCTGTGTAGTTAATGCTGCTCAATGTGAAAGCACGCAGGTGATGGAGATTTACCGCTGATTACAGAACCGGCTTTCTGACAAGATGCGCGTTAAATATCGCATGCGATTTATCGTGCAGCCCTAATAAAAATACATAAAACATTTACAGTACAAATATAATAATTTACACATAATCAAAATAATATATACATATATTATAAGCAATTAAAATATATTTAATAACTGTTGCAAATGTATATATTTAACTACATGTTATATGAACAACCAGTCAGTAGAATGATACTGATGGTTTCATAAACCTTATGTACATTTGCTTAATTTTGAGAAGAACATCTAATAATGGTAGCTTGATGTTCAGTCAGCGAGTCAGATTGATTTAGTGATTCAATAACCACTCTAATGGATTAATTGAGCTCAGTGAAGGATTCATGTGACTGATTCAATCCAGCAACTTCTAGTTTATTTTGCTGTGAAACTGGAGATTAAACAGCCACGGTGAAGATTCAGTTTTGCACGAAATACTGTAATAAACTATTTTTTTCCCCTTTTGAAACCAGGGACAAACATCAATGCAGCTCTACTGTCTGCAGCCCAGTTGCTAAATCCATCCTCACACTCATCTTCATCCAGTGGTCATGCACCTTCATCTCACCGTGTTCCCATGATCATCTTCCTGACTGATGGAGAAGCCACTATTGGGGAGACAGAACCAGATGTGATTCTGCGCAATGCACAGAATGCTTTGGGTTTAGCTTCGTTATTTGGCCTGGCCTTTGGAGATGATGCTGATTTTCCAATGTTGAGAAGGCTGGCATTGGAGAATCGTGGTGTGGCTCGGATGGTAAGTGCAAACAGTGAAAAGTCCCAGTGCTGTTGGACTGTATATCAGTGCTCTTGGAACGACATTCAGCCAATCAGATTCGAGGACTGGAACTAAATAATAAGAATTAGAATATTTTATTGAAATTATTTATATTAAATTATGTGTAAATGAAATTGTAATAATTAATATTTTCATTTATTTGTTGTCTTTCAGGTATATGAGGACGATGATGCAGCTGTCCAGTTGAAAGGTTTCTATGATGAAGTCGCCAGCCCTCTGCTTTCAGATATCCAGCTGTCCTATCTAGACGATCAGGTGTACGATATCACTCGCTCTCTGTTTCCCAACTATTTCCAGGGCTCTGAATTGGTAGTCACGGGTCGACTTAAGCCAGGGGTACAGGATCTAAAGGTTATGCTAACAGCAAACGATTCAAAGCAGAAAGTCAAAGTGGAGAATGAGCTACCATTGGCCAAAGCAGTTATAAATGGAACAGAACCGTCTCTGGGCTGTGCACAGGCACTGGATGGCATTCCTAGCTTTGTGCATCGGCTCTGGGCTTATTTCACAATCAAAGAGTTGCTCTTGGCTAAAATTAACACCTCGGATGTGTTCATACAGCGTCTTCTTGTAGATAAAGCCACCAATCTTTCGCTGAAGTACAATTTTGTAACACCGGTCACATCGTTGGTTGTGATCAAACCAGATATTGATGAACCAGAACCTACTATTAGCTCTTCTGTTTTGGCTACTACTAGCAAGACGTCAACTAGTACCGTCGCAGGTTCTACAAACGTGACGAATCAGACCTCTCACGCTGCGCCTAAAATATCTTCCACATCTGCAACAGGAAACAAAAAATCCAGCTCGTTCTCACCTCCAAAAACAAGCAAACCTCCTGTCACCAAATCTGTACGAGTACACCCACCACCCTCAGGGCTTCACACCACAGGTCGACCGCCTAACACCTCTGTCTCCCTTAACAAAACAATCCCTCCTTCATCACCTAAGAAGACCACTACTGGACCACTTAAGACCACCTCTACCCCACTTTCCAGCAAGCCATCCTCCTCGCCTCCCAGTACCATCAAAACCACACCAGCCTTGGCTAAGATTTCAAGCACACCTCCTAGTACAGCGAAATCCACTTCTTCCTCTCCGCCAGTCAAAAGCACAACGCTAGCCACCTTAGTCAAAACTGCGCCATCTGTGGTGAAAGACTCTTCCTCAGACATTGAGAACTCTACTACCTCAGGACTTGCAACGCTTGAGCAGGGCCAACAAACATTACCCTCCACAGCATCTACCACCGATGCTAATTCAGACATTCAGATTGAACTGGAAGTGGCCACACTGATGGCTCCTTCATTTCTGCCTATGCCAGGAATGACAGATGCACCGAAGTTGTGGGAAGCCTCTCGCTTTCTTGGTGAGTTCCTTCTAAGGAGCAGAAGCTGACATTTTTAGCCACAATTTTGCAAATATTTGGTAGTTTTGTGTTCTTTGAATGTCACATACATTTCAAACGAATAACCAAAGTGCTACTGAATGTAATGGTTGTTTTTGTGTCCTCTCTTTTCCATTCTTCTCTATCCATCAGATGTGTCCTCGTCCATCCAGATTCAGAGGAAAGGTAATACAGTCCATATTATTTTCATTCTACTTCTTTGGTTTAGACACCGTATGTGTCCACTAGGGCAGATTGAGAATAGCGCTGAACATGCATCTACAATTCATTCTCTATAGCTGCGTACCGATTGACAGGAACCCTACAAAGTGTTCACTGCTCTTCCAAGGGTATCTTTTGAAGTTCACTTCACTTGACAAAATGTGCATTTTGTCTGTCACATCTTGCGCACTTTATACCTGCAACTGTGTACAAACCATACCTGGGACTAATTAAACTGAATAATAATGCTGGAAACTCCTTTTCACATTATTTTATTCAGACTTTAAGTATTGGAGTGATGTGCAGTGATTGGTGGATCAATTTCCCTCTACACTTCCTTTTCAAGTGATGTATCGATGTTCCCTTATTTCCTATGTCGTTTGCTGTGTCCTTCAAACTGAACATGCACGCTCTCCTAGGATTAGAATCTCGCTTATGATTGCAGTATACACTATGACTTACAGTCAAAGGAGCCGCATCTTATGTGAGCTAAGCTTCAAGTTTGTACTGGGGATTGTGGGATTGAAAGCGGAGCAAATACTGAGTGGAGCAAATACTGAAAGTAGCAGCCATAAAGCCGAGTGGACACATACGGTCAAGGTGACATTAGGGTAAAGTTGTAGCATCTGATCATGTGTTTCTTAATCTTTTATACAGATATTGAACTTGTTAAAGGTAGGTAATACGTTTTCAAGTGCTAAATCAGTTCGACACTGATACCAAATGTAAACAATAACTGCCTAAACATGAATTAAACAAAGCCAAAGCTGCATTATGATGTTATTTTGCAGATTATGATACAGCACATGACTACGACTATGACTACAACATCCATTATGAGTCATGTGAGTTAAAAATTTTAATTTTTGCTTGGTCTACTTTTTCAGCTATTAGGAATTACTGTTATGTCAGTTTTTGGATTTGTTCATTTTTCTTTCAGATTCCGATGCTGAGGTGTCTGGTAAGCACTTCATTTATCAATCCATAACCTCTGTATGTGCAATAATAAACCATCAGAAATGTTGCGCAACTACATTTATTAACTTGTAATAAGCAGCACATTTTACTGCAGTATGTCTTCAATTTCAACAGACCCAGATAACCAACCCAGTTTAAGTTCAGTTAGAGTGTTCTCCTCCTCAGGTATGACTAAAGGACAGAATATTTCATGAAATACTCCTTTAGCCATTTTTGCACATTTAAAGTTGAATACAAATAATAATCTCATAGAAGTTATGTATTCACGTAAGAGTATTTTGTGTCTCTGAAAGTGGATGGAGACCCACATTTTGTTGTTCAGCTCCCAAAGCTCCATCAGAACTTGTGTTTTACCATTGATGGCAGGGCTGATGATGTACTACGGCTTCTGGAGGACCCAGACAAAGGTGGGTTTATATTTTTACATCCACTATATAGCTTACATATCTTTAAGGAATCTAAACAAAACGCATGAAATGTTTAGATATTCTTTTAACATGATTGATGTCTCTTATTCCTGTTTTATACTGGTAGGCATTATTGTGGATGGGCATTTAATGCTGGCTCCTTCTAAGGAGGGGCTGGAGAATCGTACTCGTACCTTCTTCGACAGGATTTCCATCATTGCTGCCAAAGGTGGCATTATGATCACATTAACACTGGACTCCGTACAAGTAGAAGCGGATGGGAAAGAAATCGAGACGCTTCCCACCAATCAGAGAGGATCTGTGGCGCAACACGTCATGAGAATCACGGTTGAAGAGCACCACAGCTGTTGGATTGAGCTCGGGGTTGGTGTGCAGTTCCTCATTCTCTTCCATCTCTACAACCATCCCAAATCCTTTCAAATGGAGCACCTGGGCTTCTATATAGTCGATGGAAAGGGGCTTTCTCATCTCACTCAAGGGCTGTTGGGTAGGTAACAGCATTTCTGTTTGTTTTAAACTTATTCAGTGAGATGTCAAATGGTTTTTCAGACTTATTTCGCCATTTTTGAGTATTTGTATGGGTATTTATTTCCAGGCCAGTTTCAGCATACCCATATGGAGATCATAATGGTTTCAAGGGATCAAGCTGGTTTCCATCATGCTCAAACAAATAAGAACACTTCGCTGGCTATGGGCTTGCTAAAGAAAGGAGATGAGCATTTTCCTGTCACCCTACAAGACAAGAATCTGAAGGACTCACCCAGGAAGCGACACTCGGCTCAATGTTGGGTAGTGCCAAAGGTGGATGTAGAGAGACTTCTGGGCCAGTCCTATGAGAGCTATGTCGTGGATCGCCAGTAGAAAACCTTCACATCACGTCTCCACTTCTACAGTTACAAAAGGTACAGAAAAGACACTGGAACTTGAATCTTTTGCTATTTGACAGTGAAACTAAGAAGACAGTGAGACTAAGAATATACACAAGCTGTGATGAACTGAAGGATGTTTCAGAAGCATTGACTGATCCAAATATTTGCATTTGAACATAATGGTACACAAGGGTTTGTGGTCTGATTTTGAAAGAATCAACACTTGTATTCTGCAAGTACGCATTCAACTGGCCAAAAGTAATGGTCAAGACATTTATAATGTTACAAAAGATTTTAATTTTAAATAAATGAAATTGAACTTCTTATTCAGCCAAGTAACCTGTAAAAAAAATCCCTGAAGACTGGAGGCCTTGCCATCACAGGAATAAATTACATTTTAAAATATATTAAAATAGAAAAGTTATTTTAAATTCTAACTGTATTTAAAAAAAATTACTGTATTTACTGTAGTTTTGAATAAACAAATGCTTCCTTGGTGAGTATAAGAGCTTTCTTTCAAAAACATTAAAAAATCTTGCTGACCCCAAACTTTTCAATGGTTGTAAATCAGTGCATTTTTTTAATCAGTAAATTGACTATTTAATCAAATTAATATTTAATGTTCTCTTTGGGATGAGATGATAAAAAAATTCACTGTAATCAGATATTTTTTTCTAATCTGCCAGTTAGTTTGCATAAATATGTATGTGTATATATATATATGCCTCCATTTAAAATAATATGATAATTTTATAAAGTGATTATATAATATTGTATATTAGTAATACGTATTGAATGCTTTAATTTGTCCTTTTAGGAAAGGAAATCCTTCTTCATGTGCCAATAATCAAACGTAACCAAAGAAAGATTGATTTCATTTTATCCATTTTTATTTTTGTTGCACAAGACTGCTCAAACACGAGATGAAATTCACAACTTAAAATTGTCGAGTTTGTGTGTCCGTTTTTTTTTAAAGATGTTTAGTTGTTTCAACATTGAAAATGAAAGACAAAATGAAAATAAATACAGTACAAAACAGTTAATCCAAACATATGCAACAATATGCTGGAGAGGTGCAAAAGATAACAAATATAGCAATGCAGCGTAATTCTACTTGATTCCAGTTATCATTCATCCATCTAATTTGTGCACTAAGGAAAAGAGTTCAAGACCTGTATGCTTCTACGTGAATCTATAAGGCCATAAGTGACTTTGGCCCAATAAAATTCAAGAATGTAATGAAACTGTCACACTCCTTGTTTTCCATTAAAAATTGGAGTCAAAGGCTTTTTTCTCAGTAAGGGCGAGTATGGAAAACATGACAATGCTTGTATATTCTACACTGAAAGCTGTACAGTGAGAGATCAAACAGCACACCATTATCTGGTCCAGACTAGAGTCTACTATTTACTATTGATGGCAATTAGAATCATTTGAAAACAAAAACAAGCATGATTAGAGATACAAGTAATGGTGAAAATGACCAGTCATAGTTCAATACTAAGTTTGTCTTGTGGTTTCTAACAGCCAAGTGTAAATGCAGAGACTACGTCAATCACTGATATAAATAGAAATCAAAGATGCAGTGAGAATCTTTACAGTGCACAGGGAGAGGCATAGTGTTCATCACAATTCAAAGTTAGAGCATGTATGTATTTAGTAGACTGGAGTCAGCCTAGTTTACAAAAGCTAGAATACCAACAGATATGGCTACTATCAAATACCAAAGGATCTGATACTCATTAAATTCACATTATCATTTACTTCTGCAGCTGTGGGAGTGAAAATTGCTTCCACATTCTTAAGACTCATTTCCCATAACAGACTAAGCAATCGACTCATTATGCATATTTGCACACATTTGCATTCAATAACAGCTGTCTGTCTTGGTTTTCACTACAAACAAAATGAATGATAGCAGGAGGATGAGGAATGTAGAATAAGGTCAATAGGTCACTGTGAGGCCATACAATGTTTTTAAGTTAGCACAAAGACTGTAATGTTAGCTACAAGTTAATGGCTTACAATTCACTTCTATACTGCATATTATACATCTCATCCAATTTAGTTGTCCCCCCCAAAAAAATCCACCAATAATAATCATAAAAAAGAACTAAATACCTTTTAAAGACCAGTGAGTGGTAGAGCAGAAGGATCATGATTAGGAAATGCAATGATATGAGACTGAGACCGTCAATTCCGGTTTTGATTGCTGGATCTAGCAAAGTCAGATTTATTTTTGTGCAACTTTGTGTTTTAAATATTATCAATATCATATTACATCCTTTTCCAGGTGTCAAACTCTAGTTTTTAATGGAGAGCGTTTCAAGATCTTACTATATGTTTGTCAGTGACACTTTCCTAAAGTACAGGAAAGCTGCTGTAGTGTTCACATGAAACTGTTAAATGTCAAAGTGACGACAGTATGCTAAACTAACAGTCTGAGGACAGCTGGGGATACTTCACGAAAGTTGATGAGAAATCGTTTTAAATCACCTTCAATATTCGAGGAATCGTTCACGTGTATGGGCTTCAGTCAAAGATGATATTCAGAGAACAGAAAGACACGTGTTTCACTTCAACAGGCTATTTTGCGCAAACGATGCATACTGCTTGTGTATGAATCTAAAATAGCATGTTGGTGTGAGCCCACTTTGTAGTGCAGAGTTGTGGAATGTGAGCAATAGAGCGTCTGTGTGCTGAACTGTAAGTATCCGAACAGAGACACCGGAGGGGTGTGGAGACAATGAGCATAGAGCACTCTGGGAAAGATAAGGCCGGTTGAAAGAGGTTTACAGCGTTGTCGATTCTTTTCTGCATAACCTCTGAACCCAGCCCAGTAAATCCCGTTCAGCCCACCTCATCTCTCCCTCCACCTGATCATTGCCTCTCCACTCCTCTGTCACTTCTCCACCCTTCACTGCTCGTCCTCGCCGAAGACGTCATTCTGTTTACGCTTCATGTTCTCAAAGTCGAAGTCACTGCCTGTCATGCGCTTGTAGATGTCCTTGATGTCGTTACAAGTTGTTTCGAAATGAGTGGTGGCATCGTAGGACCGTGATGCAAAAATCTGGAAACATGACAATGATAGTGGTTATGTTTTGTGATTGATGCCCGGCAGTGCCTTGTTGAAAGAAATTACTGTGAAGCCAGTGTTGTTATTGTTAACTAAAACTATTAAAATAGTTTTTGTTAACTGAAATAAAGCTGAAATAAAGTAAATAAATATTAGATTAAAAACAGAAACTTAAAAAAAACAATGTATCCTTGGAAACTAACCAAAATGAAACTTTAAGTACTAAAATTACTAAATCAAAATGACTAAACCTAAACCTAAAACTAAAATAAAAATAGTTAAATAGAAATATTTAAAAATGGTAATAAAAATAACAAAAGCACATAGTAAAATGACTAAAACTAAAATAAAACTGAACGAAAGCTAAAAGTATAGAAGCTAATTCAAAATATTAATAAATATTACAGTAATATAAAAATATTAAAATAACTGTGGGAAGCTGACCTGGCTCTCTGTCCCATCCTCTGTGGGTTCATACATATCACTGATGGCCACAAACCTGTAAAAATGGCAAAATAATAATAAAAAATTGCATTCCATTTATGATATGTTTTTATATAATTGGCTATAGTTTAAGAATTTAGCTGGCAAAGCTGCGTTCCAGACCAAAGTATGTGTGGTGAGTGTGCGAAGAGGGTTAATATACCTAATACTAAATGGTCATTTTTCTGAACTGCAGCTTTCTTGATATTGACAATTATTAACAGATATTAACTATTATTTCCAAACCTGTTGCATAAAAGCAGTATTACACTCACAGTTGTGCAGTTGAATTGAATATTAGTGCTTCTATTTAAGTTACTAACATTCTTCACTAAAAAAGACCCAAAAAACAGAGTATAGAAGGCATAGAAAAAGAGAGTAAACTGACTTTTGGTCAATGGGCTCAAGGAGTTCCAGAGCAGGTTCGATTTCAGCTTCAGGATCAGAGGTTTCCACGGTGGTGCTTGCAATGGCAATGTATTTCCCTTGAGCCGCCACATTATGGGCGTAGGAGATCATGCAAACATAGATATCTACAGGCAAAAAAAAACAACAAAATGTGCATGAACTTTTCATTACTTCAGCGCAGCTCATTTTTTAAATGAAAGCAAGCAGCGCTCTCTAGTGGTGACTGCACACAAGTACCGGCGCACACATGCTAACATGTATATTTTAAAGGGGTCATATGATGCTGCTAAAAAGAACATTATTTTGTGTATTTGGTGTAATGAAATGTCACAGTTATAGTGTAGGTTTATCCTGCAAATTTTCCGAAGTTGATATGTTGTCACTAACCTGATTTGCGGTTAACCTGGTTCTGAGGGATGATGATCTGGCAGGAATTGGCATCATTAGTGTTTTTAATGGGATGGCTGAGGATGCAGATGACCCGGATCACCTGGCCGACTTTGTGCACGCGGTCCGGGATATAGCTAGGGTCACAGATGAGCTGCTTGCAGCGGGCAACCTGGATGATTGCACCAAATCAGAAGACAACACCAGACCTTATGCATAAACCTATGCATGAAAGCCACCTATTTAATCCTATTTAATGCATGGTTGATGAAATAAACCAAAAATAAATGTAAATTTTGTCTCAAACTTTTCTAAGGAAAATCCATGCATTGTCACTTTGAAATAAATCAGTTTCATTTTTAATTATTATTATAAATTATGAATATTGAATTATTAATTTTAAGTTAAATCACACTGCAAACAACACTTGTGTAAAGAATTCACCTCTCCCTCTGATTTCACGCCCACCACGTGTCCTCCCTCCATCACTATCTCATCCACTGGCTTGTTCAGCATGTAGGTTCCTCCATAAATTGCACTTAACCTGTAAGTTCACAAAGGAAAAGGACCATATTTATAACACAAGGACTTTACAATGACACTCAACACAAGGGTAGGAGGAGCGGCTGACCTAGCAAACCCTTGAGGCAGCTCCCCCAATCCGTACAGAGGGTAAAGGTATGGGCTCTTCCCGTAGCGTGCCAGAGACTCACTGTAAAGTTTGATCCTATTGACGGTCTCCAGACACGGCAGCTCAAGGTAACTAGGAGGAATTAAATTCATTACATTTATCACCAATGCAAAAGAATTTGTTGCCATTTACTGGCATTAAGGCAAGCCAGCATAATCACAGTACATTAAAACGACTGTTTTGTATTACAAGGTTTCTGAAATGTTGTTTAAATATGCAAATGAGGTATTATCTATTTAAAATATGCACTGATTTGCATACATTTCCACAACAAATATCTGAACATTGGATAAAGCCAGTTTCAAAATTCTTGTTTCATTTTGTTGACATATTAGAGTTAAGAGGAGATATATCTTTTCATCACTCCATAAATCAGACAAAAATAAATAAAAATACAAAATTCACCATGCTTGTAGGAATAAAATGTTATATAAATCAGGCAAATGATATATGAATGAACCCCTCTGTAAAAACCTTCAGAATATGGATAGGAACAAAATCAGAAAGTTTGATGTAAGTGCTACTGAAGTGGAGATTTCTGGCTCAAACCACAAGAAAAAACTCATTTTGGCAAAACCTTTATAGATACGTGTTGTAATTGATATCTATATATACTTAAACACTTAAATGTGTAAAACGATGATTTTTCCTGTAGTGTATTGCCTTACATTAAATTAATTTGTTTTATGATGAGACCAATGATAAGACTCTTATGTACATTATGGGGTTTTGTAATACTAGCGACACTTACTCGTCTGTCCTGTAGAGGGCCAGGGCATGTCCCGTGAAGTCGATGACGTCCTGTCCTAAATCAAACTTCTTGTACACTTCTCTCATTGTTGTGAGTTTGGGATCGACGCCCTCAAAAGTCTTGGGGTCATTCTCATCAAAGTTGGCCACAAAAACTAGGAACTTGCGGAAACGTCTCTTCTCAAACATTCCCATTAGGTCTAGGCAACACATGTCGTGTCAACTAAATGAATCTATGTTTTTATCAAAAACAGTCATTCTTGATTTAGTCCTAGAGAGAATAAAAATGCTAGCTGGACTTACTTGAAGCCAGTGCCTCTGTCTCAGTAGAGGGCACTTTGTAGATTTTTCCTCCTTTATACACAAAGCTTCCCTCAACCACTTTGAAGTCAAGGTATCTGGTCACTTCAGTGTATAGAAGCATCTTAACTAACTGACCTTAAAGAAGATAACAATGACAAAATGACATGGTACATCATTATTTGGAATGTTATGAAAAATTACATAATTGCATGAATTAATAGGCAACAATCTAATCCAAAAACATGTTTTGAGCAATATTATCACACCAACAATCATGTTACTTAAGTATTTTTACCATTAGCCATTAAGAATTTAGGAATAAGGTCCACATTCCAGTCTCTTCCCCGGCCCATTGACTCTGGGGGGCTGTCTGAAATCCCAAATCTCTTATAGAGCTGAGAGAAAAGCATGTAAAATGTGAGTGCATGTATAAAAAAAACAAAGGATAAATAAAATATATGTACGTCAGATAATCATATTTTTGAAGATGATCTCAATTGATTTTTTAATAATATAAATATGTTAATATAAACATTGATATTAAAATATTCATTTGTTAAAATACATGGCAACAAATGACAACATTTATTATTAATATTTTATTATTAATTGCAATTATATAATTATAGTTAACGTGTGGAATATCATGCAGGCATGAGATTAGAGTAGTGACAGTGGGAAATGTGAAGCATCCTCACCTCCTCCAGGGGTGTGATGGAGGAACTTTCACCACCATAGTATGGATTTCTGTCCATATGCAAAACTTTCTTCCCATTCACAGACATGATCCCAGAGAGAATACATTCCTACACAAACAAACATCATTTAGTTGAAATAATCCGTCATGGATATATATTTCAATTTTTTTTCCATTCATCTGTTGACATGGCAGCGGGTATCTATCCATTGCCTTAACTTCCGTGTTAAACACTGGGATGGATGCGAGTCACCCCACCCAACTAGTGATGGAAAGTCCGAATCATTTCAGCGAATCGGTTCTTTTGAACAGTTCTAATTGTAATGAAGCGCTTCGAAAAACGAATTCTTCTGATTCGTCTACGTCATTCTGACATCCTGGCGTGGCCTATTTAGTGTTTTAAAGTTTGATTAACAATTGTGCTATTTATTGTAATTTTTTGTGTGTTCCAATTCCATTTGTTGCAGCCATGACATAAAAAAGTAATAATTTAGAACCTAAATATAATTTACATTTACATTAAACAAAATACTATAATTTGTTTACATATTGGCTGAAGTTTTACATCCAACTGTTTGTGTTTTAAAACTACCATATAATCAAGTCGTAAATACATTTCCAGGAGATATTTATAAAATTTCTACTATTCGGCTATTAATAAGTCAACGACCGAAGAACCCCTCATATTGATCACTGGAAAGATCCGACTCACAAGCACTATTCGTTCACGAATCGGACATCGCTACACCCAGCCCACATTATGAGCCGCAGCCCAGATCAGCCACTAGGCTATCCTCCATGAGGAAAAATAGAGGAAACGTTTGTTAAAAACACTTCTGCTTTTTACGTTTTTGTTATTATTATTAACAATACTGTTTTTGGCACGTATTTATGCAATGTCAAGCTCCCACGTCTGTTAAATTGGGCTCTTTAGATTATAACAATAACAAAAATAAATACCCACTAAAACCATAATAACAGACAAACAATGAACTAACATCACTTAAGTACAATACAGCTTTTACGTTGGCAAATCATAAAAGGCAAAATATCCGCAATAAATACATACATTTCGCCTATTTCGACTCACGAGCAAACGGGATACCTGATGCCACTCCTTAGAACCAGACACTGAGGGAAGAATCATTCATTACTTTTTAATGACCGCTTTCATGTCAATATAATGATGCAGCCTCAATTGCTTTGAACATTCGGGGGAAGGTGGATTTAGGATGGATTGCACTCGTATTCAAGCAGAAATTGCGAGAAATGCTGGCTCACTACACACACATACAGAACTGGTCCAAAGGATGCGTCAGCAATAGGCCCTCGGGTTCAATCTAACGCAAAGCATCTATTCGTACAGCCACATCTATAAGCACCCGAGCATCCTTCGGCAACATCTTAATCTGTTTCCAAAGCGAGCGAGTCATCAGTGACCCGAATGCGCTACTCACTGTGAGTCCGGTGCCCAATACGATAACATCATATTCCTCATCCATGTTGTATTACAGTGGATCTCCCGTCTTTAGCCAAATTTCCGCTGCAAAAAAAATCTGCAAAACGGTGTTGATGCAACAAAATATTTATGCAGAACCAGTCTGTTGTCCTATGAGCGGCAAAAAACACCTCTTTGCAAACAATTATCGCTCAAATAATTTGATACGTATCACAATTGATCACTGACTGTGGTGTGAGACCGGCGAGAACAACCAAAGATGGCCCTGACCGCAGCACGAGCTCCAGCGGTGCGGAGACATTCGCGAAATAATATAGTACACCTCCCTAATCGGAGATGATCGATATTGCTATGAATGTCATCAACCCAGAGTTACAATTCAACCGTAAATATAGATGTTTAAAAATACCAATGATAATTCACGCCCTGGGGAATCTTATTGAATACATTTGAATACGCTCGGTGGTACTTTCATTTCCCAATCTTCCAGCTGAATGGCACAGGGCGCAGTCACAGTACCAGATATCCCTCCGCCAACAACACTGTGGATGAAGCCTCTGTCAATAATGCGTGAATTAACGCGGTGATGATTAAGATAAAAGCTGTTTTAGTGTTCTGCAAACGCAAAGGATTTTTCTACTTATATATCAACATGCTCATAATAATATGCGATCTGTTAGTAATTAAAATAATCTTGATTAAAATGCGATCATATGACAGAGACTGTCTGTCAATATTTAAGCCCAATAAAGTGGTCCTGAAAT
Source organism: Sinocyclocheilus rhinocerous (assembly GCF_001515625.1). Taxonomy (NCBI): domain Eukaryota; kingdom Metazoa; phylum Chordata; class Actinopteri; order Cypriniformes; family Cyprinidae; genus Sinocyclocheilus; species Sinocyclocheilus rhinocerous. The sequence goes on from NW_015653472.1 coordinate 2,314,151, forward strand.
TACAGCGTCATCACAATGCACTCCAGGTGTTTAGAGATAAATGCAACTTTACATTGAGTATTAAGAAGCAGATTATCTCTATGTAGTCTTACAAAACAAAGATAGTTTTGGATGAACTGTTAGCATTTTTATAATAATAGCGAGGACTGATATGGTATGCATTAGATGCAGTTAGCATAAAGGAGACAAACGACAGATAAATCATTAAATTTAACTTAAAATTAAAAGATATAATTTTTTATCAAATGTTTTTGTTTCTACAGGATAATGCGAGAACCTTTATTTTTTACTGTTGTAATAATGTATTTTACAATGTGCAACGGACCATTGCAGCGTTTCTCTCTGAAGATAGATAGAGAGATAGATAGATAGATAGATAGATAGATAGAAAGTTTCAAATCGAACTTAAATCTAAAAGTTCATTTTTAAATATTTGTAATCATTATGGCTGAGTTTTAAATTGAGGATGTTTTACAGCGGCTGGATGTTCTTTTTCTTGCTGGCCTATCGAATAATGCAAATGTAGTTTATTCATATGTTCAGAGTTGCGACGCTGCATCTCACGTGAACGAATCGAGTCAGAAGAGAATCACATGATTGAAGAAAAAATCAGTCACATGATCATCAACGCGCTGCCGTTCACGTGACTCTCCTGCCGAATGACGGAAGTAGGAATGCGGTGTAGTAGCCTTTCAACAATGGCCTTCACCTCGGTTTTATTATTTATCTGCTCGATTTATAGCTGTTATGCTCAAGTGCCTCTGCTCATGTGGACCAGTGATGGGTATGTCACACGTTTCTCTCTTAAATACTGTTTTCTGATTGATTTCTATTAGCGCCAGAACACTGCTATGCTTTTCTTTTATAAGTTCAGGCAGCTAAATCAGCTAACTGACACTGGAAAGCGTTTGGTAGAGGTTCATTACAGTGGACAAGGTTACAAGTCAGCCTGATTCTCTTGAGGGGGATTGCAAACTGAATGATATCTTTGTCAACACAGGTCCAACATGCCACACCTGGCCCAACCAGCAGCTGGTCAGACAGTGTCTGGTGGGCAGCTGGCGTCTTATCTGAAATCTGCCTTGTCCGTTGCTCCACACAGTGTGCTGCTCTTCCTGCAGGATAAGGTAAAATGCCCCATATGTTTAAAATGTGTGGTAAAATAATGCCCCTACAGTGCATTCTTCTGTTTTTATCTGCTATTTAGCATTTAAGACATTTGATTAGTCTTGTAATACAATATTATCTAGTTATATGACCATTTATATTGGTTGAAACGTATGAAACAATGAATGATGTGCTGTATGTTAGAAAAATGTCCTCATAAAGGTAATAATGCCCTTTAAAATCAATTCCACATATTGTCCTTTAATGAAAAAGTTAATTTCTGACATTGGTGAAAAGCTTTACAATGTGAACAGTGTAGTAGGAATGTATTTTACAATGTGGAACTATTAGTGAAGTAGTTTCCTCCTCTGACAGATATATTTACTCTCACATTTACTGGACTTGTCAGTATAGTGTGACTTTGAGCCACAGTCTTACTTCCCCATCCATCTTCCCTTGGACATACCAGTATTACATTACCCTTGTATAATTTTGATCATCTGCAAACTGATATGACAAGATTTATTTTCTTTATTGCAATATTAAACATCAGAGTTGTGAAACATTGACTAACATGTGTGATTGGTAGATAGCAACAATGTATATGTGATCTGAATCAGTGTTTTTTTTCAGCAACTGAAATAAAACTAAATTTCAGTTTGTTGCAGCATTTCTCATTTTTAAGTATTAAAATTGAATTGAAAACTGAAAATATCAGAATAAAATCTAATTCAAAAATTAATAAACAGTGTAATAGTATAAAAAAATAATACTAAAATAACATTGAGCTGTGTTATGTAACACATTATAAAGGGTTATTATAATTAACTAAAAGTAAAACTAAAATCATAAAAACATTTTTAGTTGCTGGAAAAAAGTAAACAAAAATAAAATAAAATGTACTAAAATAACTAAAACTAAAATAAAAAACTTAAATATTAAAACTTTAAATAAAGTTAAAATGAAAACAGAAAATATGAAAATAAAAACTAATTCAAAATATTAATACAAACTAGAATAGTATCAAGGATACTAAAATAACTGACTTTTGCCTGCTCTCCCCACTTTATAGTTAAGTATGGAAGACTTCACTATGTACGGTGGAGTGTTTGGCAACAAGCAAAACAGTGCCTTTTTGAATGTAGAGGTGGGTGTGTGCTTTCTGTTTTTATTTATTTATTTATTTAATTCTGGAGGGATAGCACAACTAGATTTCTCTCAACATTCTCATCAACATTTCTCTCTTGGTATTCAAGTCAGCACTTCAGATGTCCTCCAATCCCCTGGTGTTGCCAGCCCTGGACTGGTCTGCATCACATTCCATCCTGGAACTCTTCCAGGGAGAGCTGGGTATCCCAGCAGTCCACATCGACCTCAGCACCCTGAAGGAAATCAAGCTGAACACCGCACAGCCTTCACTGCTGGCTGTCCATCTCCCTTACACTGCTGGGTAATATGTTCTGTAATGTTATTTATTTTATGAATAAAATGTCTTACAAAAAGCGTTCAGATTCTTAACCAATGTATTGGTTATAAGGCACTTTCATGTTTTTCATCTCGGTAACTTTCTGCAGCACAGGGACTAAAATATAGCATTAAATATAAAACAATGTGATGCCAAAATGATTAATTTTGTATTCCAGAACTTTGAAATAAAACAAACACGGCACACTATTTCAGTAAAATGAAAGAACTGGTTCATCTCTGAATGATTTTTCAAAGAATGTTTTCTAATATAAAACAATGTAATTCCAAAATGATTAATTTTCTGTTTCAAAGTTTTGCACAAAATTTCAGTAAAGTGAAGCAATTGGTTAATGTCTGAATGCTTTTGCAAGGCACTCTGAATTTCAATAATAATGTTAAAATGTTAACTTCCCTTTTTTGTTCTGTTTGTAGTGTTGATATTAAAGCTTAGTTTTTTTTTTTTAAATAAAGTAAAAATATTAGATATAAACTGAAGCAGAAAATTACAAATATTTCCTTGACCACCACTTAAAATAAGTTTAAGTTAGTTGAAGTACAAAATAAGTTGAAGTACTAAAATTATTACAACTAAAAATCACTGGAAGCTAAATATAAATGTAAAAACAAAAAAAAATAATGAAAATGACAAAAGCACACAACAAAATTATCAAAAAAACAAAACAAAACAGAAAATGTAAAAATAAAAGGTAATTTAAATTTTAATAAATACTATAATAGTATATTAATAATACAAAAATAACACTGTTTTTGCTTTGTTTGAATGTCAGGGATCAGACAAAGGAATTGCTTTTGAAAAATGGTGAGTAGTTACATTTTTTTTTTTATCAGGTTTGATAATTATTTTAATATAATTGTTTGTTTATTGCTTTTTATGGTTTAATTCTTCCTAACTTGATGCCTTGTGTTTGTCAGTATTGTTGTACTATACTATAGGATGTAAGATTTCTTTTCTGATTAGATGCGATCATTGGAGAGGTCCTCGACGTGTTCAAATCTCAGGATGTGCCTTACACTGCTGTATACACCGGTCTGAAGCCCTCTAGAGTAAGTGCTCACATCTACCTTACCTTGACATTTATTCATTTCGCAGATGCTTTTATCCAAATAAGGAAAATCATAAGGACAAGTTAGTATGTACTGCACTTTGTTCTCTCACATTATGTTCCTCTTCATTTGAGATGATAAATCCACGACAGCTTTGATGAAACCCTGAACAAAATATTTTTTTGTCATTTATCCTTCTTTTGTAGGTCATTGAGGAGACCCCAGTAATGGCAGGACGTTCTATGGGCCGGTCGCTACTTCAGGCACCACCACAGTCATCTGTGAAACCTCCACTCGTCGTCAACAACACAGCGGGCCAGCCCTGCATCCTGCTGTGGGCCGACACTCTCCTCGCTCGTTACTCTGGGAACCAGGATGATCTGGCAAGAGACATTTTTAATGCTTCTGCTGACTTCACGGCTGGTTCAGTTTGCAATGAAACACTGTCAAGGTCAGGATCCTAATCAAGCAGAAACCAGTATACATTTAAATATTTTTCAATGTTTTCCTCTTGAACGTATAAAATTTTTTTTTTTTCAGACTCGTCATTAATTACCAGAACGTTCTGAATTTGCGATCCCTCCAGCTTATGTGAGTATTCAACACATAATTCATCAATGATATGTATTATTTGTGATTTTGAAGAAAAGGATTTACTGCACTTGTTGGATATGAAGAAAAAAACAAAAACAACAGAATTTTACATGCATTTTTAATAGGGATGTAACACTACACTCATGTCACGATTCAGATCAATACACAATACTGATCTCACGACACAATACTCTCACAGTACTTTGAACAGATGGTACGTTGTTGTTTTTTTTACATGGACCCCCATGTACAGGCCAATACATTCACTTTACATTTAGTCATTTAGCAGACGCTTTTATCCAAAGCGACTTACAAATGAGGACAATGGATTGGAAGCAATCAAAATCAACAAGAGAGCAATGATATGCAAGTGCTATAACAAGTCTCAGTTAGCTTAACACAGTTCACGTAGCAAGTTTTTTAAATTTTTTTTTATTATATAATAAAAAGAAAACCGATAGAATAGAAAAAAAAAAATATATTTTTTAAAGAAAACAAGCAGTTAGTAAATGTCAATAGTGACACCAAAATAGAAATATTCATGATTCTGTTTATCTTTCAGAAAAAATTTGTGTTAAACATGTATACTTGCACGATGTTCCTGACTATATACATTTAAAATGTTTTAAATATTGTATTTGAGTAAATAATGTATTTTATGTTTACTTCATTACAAATGATTAATAAACATGGAAGCTCAGTTGTGTGACCTTTTGAATTTACCATATTTAATGCTAAATTAAATCTTTCTAAACTTGCAAAATTTTAATTATTTAAAACCTTTGGCCAATAGTGTATGCATGATATATATTGTTGTATTGTAACAATATATTGTGATACCCATTAATTTGTGATACTTCGCCAAAGCTTCTCTATGCGCAAGATCTTCTTTCCTGTATCTGCTCGCAACTGGTCGGTGATGTTGTCAAAATTGTAAAAATATACTTGATTTTGTACGTGTCAAAAAAGATGTGGTTGGTAATCAGGAATTTATGGATCATCAATTTATTTTGATGTCTTGTAGAAAGTGGTGAAATTATTTTCATCTCTCCCTTATTACATTTTTTATTATTTGATTAACTTTGATAAAGCTTTACAATAAGGTTCTATACAAATAAATGCAATAGCTAACATGAAATAACAATGAACAATTCTTTTACAGCATTTGTAATGATTTTATATATAAATTGAAGTTGTATAAATGAACATTGTTATATACTGTACATATACATATATATGAAGGAACATGGGTTAACATTGACTATAATACGAATTTTATATTTGTAAATTAACGTTGGTCTAGAGGTTAATAAATGCTGCAAAAAAGTTGTTCATTGACATTAGCTTATGATTCCTAATGCATTGAATTGAACCTACACATTTCAGTACACATACAGTGCACATGCATGTTTCTTATGAATGCAATAACTTTTGACATGTTTTGCATTAGAACATCTTGTGCTGTTATTTTTTGGGCTACTGTTATTTAGTTTGTCATTTAAATCTGGTGGTTTGTTTCTCATATTGTACTAGATTTGTATATGTTTTTTGTAGATGTACATTAAGAGTTTCCAATATTTAATAATGCCAAATGTACAATTTAAGTGCCTAAGACGGACCAGTCACTGCATGGAAAATGAAAAGTGGTCATTAGGCTGAATTATGATTTATTGGTTATTAGACTAATAAAAGTGCCAGAAGTACCCAGTAGTCATGTATTTTCAATGAATAATTGTTTGAATTAATTTAGGAGATGCCCAAAATAAAAAAAATATATAAAGATTGAATGATTTATAGTAGACTTAAATTTGTTAAATGAAAATAGCTTTTCAGAATTTTGCTGTTGGCTGTACAACAGGATGCAAAGTATATTGAAGTGACTATTGTATATTTAAGCTCATTGGAGCAATATTCCATTCAAAACATGCCTTCAACATGCCATGTCCAGTAGGATTCATGTTCAGTATGTTTTTATTTTACAATGTGTTTTGTTGGGCGTTGTTGTGAAACATACATTGTATATTCTACAGATTCAAATGAGCAGTTCACGTCACTAGATTTGCAATCAGAGCAATGCATTGTAATCATGTTATGAACATCCTTTTTTCTAGTTGAATGATTAAACTACCACTAAATATCTCAATTGATTGCTCCTTGTAATGATGATTTTAAGGACAATGTTGACTGAACGTTTTTTTTTGCCAGCCTTGTGGTAAAGAAAGCAGCTATGCATGTAGAATTTTGCAATATGAAATGTATCTGCTGATGATGGAGCAACTGGTCTTGCAAAATCTAATTTTACATTAGACATTTGTCAAACTGAATCAATGCTCAAGTCTGCGATATCTAAACACAAAAAAAAACTCCCATGTAGACTATCAGCATTAATGGTTGCAGAAGTGAAGAATTTTCCACAATTTTTCATGGGAACTTCTTTCCTGAGAATTTTTATGCACAATTAAGCATTTTGTGGTTTGATACATTGCATATATATTTAACTACCTGCTCAAAAAAAGTGTCTACTTTTTCAGCATTCTCTGCTGAAACCACCAAGATGAATCTCTTGATTTGAAGCAAAAAGTAGAATAAAAATGGGCACTTAAATGCTCATGATAGAATGAACTGCTTGTGGAGCATTGTGAATGACATATCTAAAACTAAAAATGATACAACTGATCAAAAAATAAATGTATGCAGATATATCTGCAAAAATAAGATTTTTGGAAAAGGGAACGTCTACATACAGTATTCACAGTCAGGAGCCCTGTGAATAGGATCACGGCTTGAGCGGGGTAATTGGGATACTGACTCAAGTGTCATTTGCAATGATTCATGGGAGCAGAGATTTCTTTGAAAGATGGCGTTCTCTGCAGGATTATGGGTAGTCTAGTTCTACACCAAGGAAGAGTCATCACCTTTTCAAAATACTCATGCTTTGAGCTGCAATCCAACAGTCAGCATGTGCATGACTAAACAGCTGGTATACTAAACCTTCACCTCAAAGGAATCTCCATTTCCCATGGAAAATGTGTGGAAATCTAGAAATCACATAAGGAGCAACTGAGACAGTGCAAATAACTTACCGATTCCTTTTGAAACGCAGCACTCCAACCACACCTAATAAACGTAAAGAAATTGTGTTACAAATGATGAACCTTGATTGTAATAAAAAAAAAAGACCAAATTCTTATTTTAACAATGTCAGAATCCTACATAAAAAGAACAACAAAACTAATTTTCTTGAATATTTCACAAATAAAAACAAAACTGATACTGTGTGACAGTTGTCAGGGGGATTGGACGAAGTGCACAATTGGATTTATGCTCAGTGAGGGAGGAATATCAGCCCAAGTGTATATGTTTAGCACATTTCTCACACACCAGTAGATTCAGTTATGATTTAAATAGATTATAATAAATGTTGTTAATAATAAATTATACTACAATATACATTAAGTTTACTTTAAATTTAACAGTATTCAGAACAGGAATGCAAAATATAAGTTTAAACGATTTGTTGTGGAGTGACGAGAACTTTAAAAAAAAAAACATGTTTATTATACGTTAACATCTTTTTTTCTCTTCTCGGTTTCTCTCTCTCAACAATGCAATTATGGCCTTGTGTGATAATCAGGTAAGACTTATTTTTCAGAATATAAAGTCATTATCAAAAAGGAAAAATTAAAACATTATCGGTTTCTTTGCATTTTGTTCATTATAAAAAATGAGCTGACTGATTACATTTTTGGAAAAAATTATTTTATAACTGATGTTTTTTTCCCCCTGGAACACAAACTCAGTCATTTTTAAAGCATAACACTGCTACAACTTAAAAGATTTGGTGACTGTATTGAATAAGAAGGTATAGGACATGTAGATTATCAGGTGAAATATGCAGACTGACTTACCCAGACCAATCACAACCATCACAACAATCACAATCAGTGCAACAGCCCATGGAGCTGCTAAAAATAAATAAAACAAAATAAATAAATACATTGTTTAATGGATTAAGACAAACACTTTGTAAAATGTGAAATCCCGCTGTAACACTTGCAACAAAATTAACCATAACCCAGAAGTAAATATTCATTTAAAACTAACTACAATGTCCAACTAGAAATATGACATGACCTGCAGAATGCTCAGAAACCAGCCTATTATGGGATACTTTGAATCTCTGAGCTGTCACACTCCGTCAAATATATGAATTTACATTTACAGAAATACTAGAATTATCACATTTCATAATCCACCAGTTTCATACATTTCAGATCAAAAAGATCAAGGAGCCAAGGGTGACCATTACTGACAAGAGGAATCAGCTCTACTGAATAGTATAGTAAAAATGTTTTTTTTTTTTTTTTTTTCTAATACTAAATTTAATTTAACTTTCTACAATTTTATGTACCTTTTTTTTTTTTTTTTTTACTAATACTTACGTGTACTTGTACTTGTCGGTGTTGTGTCTCCTGTGGCATAAAAAAAATACAGTTAGGAAACCGTAAAAGAGGAGGAAAAATTTGTAGATTCTAATACAAACAGATGGATAAGGTTATAGATGGAGTAGATTATTTTTAAAAAGATACAGTGGACAGACAGTTTAAGTAAACAGTTATGCAATTATACCAGACATATAATTACTCTCTCATGCTAAGAAAAAAAAAAAAAAGAGAGATTATTCCCCTAACAGGCCCATTATAAAGAGCTAATTACATTAAAGGGGTCATGAACTGCCTTTTTTATTATTTTGTACTGTTCTCTGAGGTCCACCTATAATGTTATCAAGATTTTTTATAATAAAATATAGATTCATAAGACAATACCATTCTCTTTAGGAGCCTTGGATGGTGTGGAAATCTCAGGAGTTGTAGGTAGGGCTGAGAATCAACATATGCATTGGGTTAGGGAACTATAGAAATGTGAGTACAAGAAGTACCGACAAACCCAGAAATAGTCACACTCTTAAAGGGGTCATGAACTGCCTTTTTTATTACTTTGTTTTATTACTTTGTACTGTTCTCTGAGGTCCACTTATAAATGTTATCAAGATTTTTACATCAGAAAACATCATAATTTAGCAGTAATAGGCTATTTTCTGTCCTGTTTTGACCCCCCTCATCGGAACGCTCTGTTTGAATAGACGTGGCGGATTGTAGACTCGGAAGTAAACGCCGACTGCTATGATTGGCTAACAGTTGTGTATGTTTGACAGCCTACATCCTTCATAGATGGACGCTGCTGTGATTTAGATTAAAAACGCATAAATAGTCAGTACATATCAAACGATCTGTAATAACAGATAAAGCAATAGTGAACACGTAATAAAAACAGTTACTCACACACTCGCACTTGTGTGGTGCGACATTACTGTCGAATCCAATATAGTCGCACAGCATCTCTTTTAAGTTCAGCCTTTCAGAAAACCCGGCGTTGAATTGTGCCTTGTTTGTAAACGAATTCGCAGAGAATACTATTTTACTAAATACTATTTATATACTACTGAATACTATTTGTGACCCTGGATCACAAAACCAGTCTTAAGCAGCACGGGTATATTTCTAGCAATAGCCAAAAATACATTGTATGGGTCAGAATTATTAATTTTTCTTTTATGCCAAAAATCATTAGGATATTAAGTAAAAATCATGTTTAATGAAGATATTTTGTAAATTTCCTACTGTAAATATATCAAAACATAAATTTTGATTAGTAATATACATTGCTAAGAACTTAATTTGGACAACTTTAAAGGCGATTTTCTCACAGTAGAAGTTACATCTTACTGTAGACTTCAAATCTGGGTACTGTCTTATGTTTTAAAATCACAAAGGGAGTTTGGTGCCATCAGGCTAACGTGACAGTCACGACTCATGCAGCTGTAAGGTTTTCTTTTTCTTTTGTTTTTACTCGCGATCTTTACAACACGCATTACATTATGTATTTCATGGCACACTCGTTTTATGCGTATTTGGCGCCACCTATTGTTGTGGGTGTATTATTGACATGTCAAAGTCTAGACCCTGAATATAAGACGACCGCATTTTTTCAGATGTATTTCCAAGAAAAAAATATAGTCTTATATTCGGGTCAATACGGTAGTTGTATCTCGGCCAAATATTGCCCTATACTAACAAACCATACATCAACAGAAAGCTTATTTATACAGTATATAAGTACGATGTATAAATCTCAATTTAAAAAAAACTGACCCTTATGACTGGTTTTGTAGTCCAGGGTCATATTTTAGTTATTATACCATTCTTACTTATTTCTATCTTCTGAACTACTAATGTGATGGTTAGCTAGACTCACTATAGCTCACTAAGACTTCCTCAACAAACAACACAAATAAGTATATGACAACTTTCATTCTGGGTGAACAGTTCCTTTACAAATTGCAGTCATACATTAATAAAAGAAATCATTTCAATCTTACTTGCTTTAATGCATTGTGGTGGGTCAGGGCTCCATCCATTTTCTCCACACAAAATATAAGCAACTCCTTTCAGTGTATAGCCATCTTCACATTTGTATTCTATAAAGTTGCCCAGTTTGTAGGGGGGTGATTTTCCACCGATTCTTTTTGCATTAGGAATTGTAGGCGTTGGACACCCATCTGGGAAAAAAAGGAAAGAAAAAATGTTTATAAAAAACATATGCGTTACAGTAATCTGACGCAGTACTATTTTGATCATCATAATTATTATTATTAGAACAACTTCTGCTCCGTTCTATTCTTATATTTGGTAAAACAAAAAACATTACTAGGAGGTGATTATCTTTTTAAACAATAGTAAATTAGTATTACTTACTCGAGTAAGACGTGCAGTTGAAATTAAATTACAATGCTTGAATGGGATCAGCAAATAAAGTTTATTAACAGTTTTTACTTTTTTTTTTTATGTTGCTCATTCTTTATCAACCCCCTCGCCCCACCCCTTTAAATATATAAATATAAATTGTTTTCAAAACTTGTAAACTTTAGTTTTAGTATTTCAAAGAGCCAAAGTAGCTTTTGGGTAAAAACACAACGGTGTCTAATGCTACACACAATGGTGCTAACTACAACTGAGCAAATCATGTGCAGAAGTTTTCATACAGTTTTATCACTGTGATCACTGCAAAATGTATTAAGGTTACATAAATATTTGTGAACTGGGGACAAAAACACATCTGCTGGTTAAGGTCACGATTAAATCTGTCCTGAAATTATTACAAGGGCACCAATGCAGGCTTATTTAAATGCTAAAATTACTTTTGGGTTTATGCATCCATTTCATGATCAAAAGCAAATGGAAGTCATGTGCATGTACCACGTTTACCAGTGAAGATTTTGGTTATTTCTGTGTACAGTAGTGGCATGCTGCGACCCCGATTAGGATCCAGCATTAAGCTAAAACTTTTCTGTTTGCAAAGCATTATTAGTTTCTAGTATCAACATTATTCTACGAGGCTATACACAGTTTACAGAAAACACAAAGTCACAAAGTGACCTTTCTTAATATTATATTACAGCACCAGACAATTCTTAGAATAGAAATATGTTATCCACCTTTGTCTGAGGGAATGTCTTACTGTGTTTTTAAACATATGGGCAGCACTTCTGGTTTAGCCAAGTGTCACTCAAATACACTGAAACAAACATTTCATATTTTAAGGGTGCACTACAAATAATCCTTATCTGTCAGATTGACTGAACGAGCTATATGTTTTCCGTCATTATTTTTATCTATCATACGTAGATACACCCCATTCATATGTAGATATCACATCTGATTATTTTCTTTTACTTTTCTGCTGTAACAATATGAAAAAGAAAAAAAAGACACCGTGCCCATGGTCTGCTATCGTGATTTAATGAACAATATCCCACAAATAATTCACTGGAATGTACTAAGAATCTCCCATTTTGTAAATGCTTATTATTAGAGCTAATCATTAAACACGTTTATTGTCAGTATCTGATTGTTTACACTTCTGTGGAAGTTACTCCCATAATTCACTGAAAGCGTCATAGGGTGTAGGAAAAAAATGGATACACTATTCATGCCTGTTTCCTGGAAAAACAAAACCCTTAAGTGGCTTAATGTGGGCTTGTTTTTCTAGTGAGTTCTGGCAACCATGTTTATGTGTCATGAATATTTTTGTATGGTATTGCCGGAAGACAAAGAGACTGTAAATGTTAAATCCGTATATCTGATTAAGGTTAATTTTCTACACTAGCATTCAGATTATCTTAATGCTAACACACACACCAAAAGCCACAAAGCTTTAAGTTTCGTAGTAATCGTAGTTAAAATTCATTAAAGATCGATAGATAGATAGATAGATAGATACTCACCTCGGACATGTTCACAGATCATAAGATAAGCAAGGAGAGCAACACTGGGACACAGCACCTTACAGCCCATCTTGTTTATGTCGGTGAATGCCAGCTCCAAACAAGGCCAATGTTATTTGTTTGTTTTTTCGCAACTAACAAATATAAAGACATCTTAGCGTAAGGAAATGCGCTTTTAAAAAGTGTACTTTTTATATAATTAAGTCAACACATTCAGTACAACAACAAAAAAAGAAAGAAGAAAAAAAGAAAAAGAAACGAGAGATTCACATGAGAAAAACCTGTTAGCAGCTAGCATAACAATCAAGATGGGGTTTAAATTAACATGCCACATTATTAGACAACTTAAACGTGCTTTGAACGAATGCAAAATAATAGGCTTAGTTAATCAACCAAGCTTCATTTAATTTTCTTATAAGGCTATTCGTTACGCCAAAATAATGTGGTAACGTTAACTGTTACGCAGCGCGTATGAAGGGCGTAATGGCCATTGGTCATTGCGCTTCATCTGTTAATTTAACAGTCGATAACAGAAACCCTAATGTAATTCGACACACGTAAAATACCATTGTGAAATAACAAATAATTTCACATAAAATAATGTAGTCATATATATTACTCTTTTTTTTTGGATAATTTCTTTTAAGAATGGCGAGGACCTCGTGGTAGATAGGCTAATCTATACACAGAGAAGCGAAAATTAAATCCTTGTTTTAAGCAACCTTACCTTCGGGTGTTTTTAGAAGATTTCTCGGTGTTCAGTGCTGGATTCAGACTGAGGCACATAAAGACCAGTTTAACTACCAGGAAGGGGTAAGGGTGGAGATCAACATTTGCTTCTCATGAAGTAATTTCCGTCTGAGGACGAGGAGGGCGTTACGATGCGTCATAGATTTTAGAGGGTGGGAAGCTTCCGTTGCCGATTCTGAAACGTCACTTTACGACTTGAAGGTTTATTATGGTTTATGGCAGCGGATTTTCGCCACAATGGAGTATAAAATATGATTCTGTAAATCATAATAACGAGAAACTTAATTATGAATATTAATAACGTCATAATGACTTAACATCTAAGAATGACAAACTTTCATGTAATAATGAAAACCTTTTTTTTTTTTAAATCTAATAATAATAATATTGAAGAAGAAAGTTAATAAGGAACTTTTACTGTTATAAAAACACGGATTTTTGAGTATTAGGCTACCGAAGCTGAAAGTCTCAACATTAATAAAATATAGCTTACGTCCAGTGCCTTAACAAATATTATTTTATTAAGCAAATCCATTCAGTACGATTCTTGTGGCTCATAGCTGTGAAAATATTGTGTATTTAAGCATTGTATTGACAAATCAGAAGCCAAGTCCGAGAACCTATCAGTTTGATAAAAAAATCAGTAAATGAACAACGCAAGTGCATATAGGCCTACTAGGCTTATTCTTTGAAAGCCAGGCTAAACGAATACACATATTCACGGCATTGGGCAGATCCTTGGTCACCTCTCAAGTAGGCTACACATATTGCTTGTAACGTTATTAAATGGTTAAAACATTACAGAAATAAATGCACTTTATCATTGTTATGTAGCCTAGTTATTTGAAGTCTGCTAAGGTCACACCACGTTCTGAGATATATGTGTGCATATGAACAGGATATTATTTGGAAGAAGCACAAAAACATTTTGTCTGATTTTGTCCCTACTTCATACAGGGTTGTTATCACGGCTGAAAATAAATAAAATAATGTGACTTTTGAATCTAGTATGACTTTGCTTTTGATAAAAAAAAAATTCCAATAAACTAAAAGACAAGTAGCTGTCCAAGCTTCCAAAAGAACAAAAGAAGAAAAAAACCCCACCATAAAATAGTCTCTCAATGTATTCAAAGTCTTCTAAAGCCATAAAATTGTTAGGTAGCCTACAGGTCACTCATTGAAAATCTTGCCTTCAGCCTGTTCAAATTTGGTGCAATAATTATAATACCAAAGCAGGAGGAATCTGTGGACTTATCCAACTTATCCAATGCACTTTAAGCCAATCATAAAAAGACCTAGATGTTTCACAACAATCAGTTACCATTGACAGAGACATAGAAGTAGTGTAAATGATTCCTACCCATAATAACATTCCCTACTGACTACATTTAATAACTCACAGTCACATAAATATGTCATTAGGCAAACAGCAGGGTTAGCGTCAAGATAAACAGACCCACACAAAGCAGTTTATTCAGTGTTGAATGTGCGGAAGTTTGAACAGGATTTGACTCAAGAATGGAAGGCAAGATAATCAGTGAATAAGTCTTTGATTTGTTTCTCACAGAAAAAAAAGTTTATATGAGAATAGAAGTGTAGGCTACATGGCAACATAATAATTTGGCTTTGTTTGCAGATCAAAGTTTACAAAATGTATATAATAAGTGAGTACACCATGAATCCAATTTCCATACCGTGTTTTTGGCTTGTCCTGAATCACTACAGTACACCTATAATAAGTGTTTACATTTTTTACAGATAAATCCTTTGGATTGTAGAGTATGAATAGAGTTGGATTCAAGAATGCATCAAACTTACATTTGTTTTCCAAGGCATATCCCATCACACACAGACCCTTCTGAAGAGGGAGATATTTCATGTCAGGTAAGTGTTCTCTGATAGCAGTAAAATAAACTTTTGCCAAGTGGGTTAAGACATTATGCATGATTAACTCTGATAATTAGAACTTTATGTAAATTCAAACTTTATGCGCTGCTCCTTAATTCTACTTTGTGATGCTAAATGCAAAAAAAAAAAAACACTCAAACAGTAATCCAACACAATAAATGTTTATCACATTCATAGTTTGACATAATTTGAATTTTTTTTTAAAATTCTAGTAGCTAGTTACATTTATTAATTTGGCAGATGCCAAAAACAACAAGTGATTCATCATAAGATGGCAGTAAACACAAGAAATGCCCGTTATACAAGTTTTCAGTCATCGTTCAAAATAATAAAAGCAAAGACAGGAAGATATTAAGGGAAAATAATAGCACAGAAAAATTGAGAGAATTTTTTTTTTTAATGGAGGAGCCAGTTTGAAGATCATGGAAGAGGTGACTATTCAGTTGTTTCTTGAAGCTTGTGAGGGATTCCTCACAATGCCCGGATGTCCAGATGAAGTTAGGTACATCATTACAACAGCGAGGAACAGTGAAAGAAAACATCCTTGAGAGAGATTTTGTGCCTCTCTGCAATGGGACCACGAGGCGTCGCTCGTTTGTCCACAGGTTTCTGGAGGGGATAGACTCGTAAGAGTGAGCAGAGGTAGGAAGGTGTGGAGCCCCTGGCTGCTTTGTACGCAAACACCAATGTCTTGAACTTGATGAGAGCCACAACTGAAAGCCAGTGCAGAGAGATGAGAAGAGATGAGATGACATGCACTTTTTTCATCTCAGTAAAGACTACTCTATTTGCTGCATTCTGGCTTAGCTGCAGAGGTTTGTTAGAACTGGCTGGAAGACATGCCAAGTGAGCATAGCACAAGTCCAGCCTGGACAGAGCAAGATCTTGAACAAGGAGTTGTGTAGCATGTTCCGACAGAAAAGGCCTGATCTTCCTAATGTTGTATAAGGCAAATATGCAGGACCAGGCAGTTTTAACAATAATGTCTGTGAAATTCAGCTGATCATCTATCACGACTCCAAGGTTTCTGGCTGTCCTGGAAGGTGTTATGTTTAATGCACCCAGCTGGATGGAGAAATGGGAATGAAGTATTGGGTTGGCTGAAATCACAAGCAGTTCTGTCTTGGCAAGGTTGAGTTGAAGGTGATGTTTTCTACATCCAGTAAGAATTGACTGTTAGACATGCTGAGATTCAAGCAGCCATCATTGGATCATCAGGATGGAATGAGAGGTAGAGTTGAGTGTCATCAGCATAGCAGTGATATGAAAAGCCATGTTTCTAAATGACAGAACATAGTGATGCCATGTAGATAGAGAAGAGAAGTAATAATAATAATAATGCATTTTATTTATAAAGCACTTTACATTTTAAAGAAAATCTCAAAGTGCTACAAAAGAGTCATAATAAAATAGAGCAATTAGAGCAATTCAAAATTAACACAGAAATTTAAACATTAATAGAAGTTTAAACATTAAAAGACTTTTTAAAAAGAAACGTTTTTAGACTTTTTTTTAAACTACCAGCCCTTAGATGTTCGGTGAAGGCATTCCACAGGCGAGGGGCGGCGGCGCAGAAGGCTCGGTCCCCAATGGTGCAGGTCTTAGTCCTAGGGGGGAGGAGACGATGAGTGTTTGTGGAGCGGAGAGAATGCGCTGAGATCTGTGGAGTGAGGAGTTCTTTAAGGTAAGTGGGAGCATTGCCATGGATGCACTGATGTGTGAGGAGGGAGACTTTGTAATCAATCCGGGCGGAAATGGGAAGCCAGTGTAATGATTGAAGAATTGGTGTGATGTGTCCATATTTACGCACTCTCATCAGGATCCTAGCGGCACTGTTCTGTATGTGCTGGAGTTTCTGGATGCTCTTGCCAGAGATCCCGATGAGAAGAGCGTTACAGTTGTCTAGTCTGGAGGAGACAAATGCGTGAACGAGTTTCTCGTAACTTATAACTTACCCCACTTATCTCGTGGGGTAACCAGCACATGATCAATGAAGCAGTGGTGTGTGTAAATAAGGTCCAGTTGGTTACCTGATTTGTGAGTAGCCACAGTTAACACTTGCTTGAGATCAAAAGAGGGAAGCAAAGTATGGAAGTCTGCAGCCTGAGTTTTATCTAGGTGGACGTTGAAGTCTCCAAGCATAACCAGAGGAGTACCATCCTCAGGGAAGTTTGAGAGCAACACATCTAACTCCTCCAAGAAGTTACCTAGCGGACCTGGGGGTCGATAAACAACTACAAAATGAATTTTAAGAGGGTGGGTGATAGTAACTGAATGTGATTCAAAGGAGCTGTTGATACCCAGAGATGGCAAATGATTAAATTCAACTCTTCCAGTCAGACAGGGGGTGTGGGGAAAAGAGAAATTATTGGAGAGGGCTGCAGGTGTAGCAGTGTCCTCTGGTTTGATCCAGGTTTCTGTCAGGGCCATGAGGTTGAGCCTTGAATGACTAGTAATAGATGTAATGAAATCTGCTTTGTTTACCACAGACTGGCGATTCCAGAAACCAATATAAAAAGAAAGTTGTGTATTAGCGGACTGTAACGGAGCCGATGAGACGTGCGGATCCATTTGCAAAGCTTTAATAGAAGACAGAGACGTGGTCATAAAACAGGCATGGGTCAGACAATGGCAAACAGGTATATAGAGGGCAAGACAAAAGAGTATCCAAAGGAAGGCGTGAGTCAGTCGTCGGTGAACGTAATCCTGAGGGCGAGGCAAATGGGGAATCCACAAGACGAGCTAGAGTCCAGGCGAGGTGCAAACACAGTCCGAAACAGCAAGGCAAAGGGTAATTCCAATTATTGGATGCAGGTGAGTGCGCAATCAGTGCAGTGGCGCATGGGAAATGTAGTCCATAGTGATGTGTGACAGTCTACGTGGAGTGAGTGTCAATATGGTGAGAGAGCGACCTCTTGTGTTCATTGGATGAAAGTCCATGGACTGGATACGTGACACGGACATAGGCAAAATGCGCACGTTGTCAGGATTGAGCTGCCTACAGTGTGTGATGCGTGGTTTGCGAGTGTTAGTAATAGTAGGGATTTGGAAACACAGTGAAGATTGGTCATACAATCTGAAATAGATGTGAAACAAGTCGAAGGACAGATGATAAATAAAACTTATGCCCCTTGCCGGTGTCCTTGCTCGGTGGAGTCACACAGGTAGTGTCGCTATAGTCTTTATACTCTTCGGTCTTCGCACAAGGGCCGCGACAAACGCCACCTCATCATGTAGCAAAAGCACAAGCACAAGAAGATCTTGTTTAAAAGTCCCATCCTCAGAACAATAATGTGATGTATGTCCATTAAGAAAAACTCACTGTTACACTGATAGAAAACAGCTTCTATTTGCCCATGTTCTATGATTGGAGGTGCCTGACATTTCCTGGTGAAAAGGTATTTATAACCAGATTCCACTCAGAGTGAAGAGCACATAGCAATATATTCCTGCAGTTTTATCACAGACACAATTATTAAAATGATCTTAAATCAGGGGTGTCAAACTCAATTCCTGGAGGGCCGGAGCCCTGCAGAGTTTAGATTCAACCCTAATTAAACACCTGATCCAACTAATCAAGTCCTTCAGGCTTATTTGAAACAGCTCATTTATAATTTTAGTAGAGGTGGGGGAAATTGTTTTAATGATGAAATTATTCACTCACTGGTCAAAAAAACAAAAAAACAAAAAAACAAAAAAACATAACTGCAAAATTTAAATGTCAACTATTATACTTCTGTTAAGATAGTCAAAATTATCTTTAACAGTATGTGGCAGGACTGTTAAAAGTAACATTTGTGCATTTGTGTGTATGCTGGACAAATGTGTGCCAGATGAAGGCTTCCCCAGCTGAATCTTGGTTCATTTCAAGGTCTCTTCCTCATCTACTTTAACATTATATAGTTTTCCTTGCTACCATCGCCACTGGGGAGGGTTTTGTAAGGCACTGACAATGGGTCTCATTCACCAGTAATTGTGTTGAGTGCATTTGTACACACAAGAGAACTTGAGAAGGGAATCACAACACGTGTACACACATGAAATTATTTCTTAAACTCATTCTAATGTTAATGAATTCGGAGTATCCTAATTTAGCAACTGTTTGCTTGAGGTTATTAATTTGCATAAAATGCATCCAATCCATCTCCGTATAAGGGATCCATGCAACCTTTCCTTGACAGCCTTTTGTCACTCTCAGCAAACATAAGAAACTATGAAATATCCATGTATAAAATTAACAAGTTTATAAATCCACCCAGATTATGTGATTTAAGTATGTGTGGTTTCAGCTGTTCCTATTTTTATTTATTTTTTTGTAAAATTAGAATAAAATTTAGTATGTTGTTGGAATGATACTGGTTAATCATGATTTGTTCGTAAAAACATTTGAACACAGATTTCACAAAATTGGCCTATGCATGGTTAGTGAATGTGCTGTGAAAAGTGCAATACAAATGAATTGAGTTATACCAACTACCTTTGAGAATAGGGTTTTATATCAGATTATTTCTACTGGCAGATCAGATATAAAGTACTTCTATGAATTAGAACATACGTGTCGCCACTTTAATTCCTACTTTTAATTATAATTTTTTTTTGATGTGTTACCATTTTTGTAATCACATCCCTGAATCAAAATGTGTATTGAATATTTTTTATAATAAAGTATAGATTCATAAGACAAAACCATTCTCTTTAGGAGCCTTGGATGTTGTGCGAGTTGTGGAAGTCGCAGGAGTTGTGGTAGTCGTGGCAGTAGTGGGAGTAGGGCTCAGAGTCAACATATGCATTGGGTTAGGGAACTATAGACATGCAAGTACAAGAAATCTAGATAACCCCAGAAATAGTCACACTCTCAAATGCTTGAAAAGAGAGAGAGAGAGAGGCAAGAAACTTTCTAAAGGTTCCTTCAGAGATACGTAAAAGTTCATGGACATGTAAACTGGTTTTTAAAAATTCCTTTTGAGCTAAAAGGCATCAGAAACTTGTCGATATATGCCTGTCGATATGTCATATTAATCCAAATATAAACTTGTCAATGTATGTCTGGCAATATATGTTATATATTAATGTGGTGGCTTCCTAACCACCCAGGAACAGGTGGTAAGACGTTCTTTACTCATAAGTAGGAAATAAAGTCATTGTCCATGCAACAATCCATTTCTTGCTTTGTTCATTTAATGAACGAATGCAGCTTACAAATATACACGTGGATTCATGGCGAGACCATTGTCCAGCACTGGATCAAGTTTAAAGATGTCACTCTTTTTCTTTACAGTAGCTCCTGCCTTCAGTGCAGCAATTTCATCAGAAAATCTCTCTCGTTGAGAATACTGAATGATAGCCATTTCTGCTTTCATAAGATCATCAGCAGTCAATGATTTATCATCCATTTTGTCCTTCATCTTTCTTGATGCATTAAGTTTGTTTGAGTCAGTGTATAATGTCCTTTCTTGCACAAGTAGACACCGATATGGCTTTCCTCTTTTTCACAAGCTGCAAAAGCATCTCCTTGATCTTAAGCATCCATGCTACAGACGTTTTAAGTCTTGCAAATTCAGAAAAATAGCTCAGAAACTGACTGGTAGGAGTCTTTTTAACCTGACAGGCAAAGGCATACGCAGTACAATCCACTTTAACTTCTGGATCATCCGAAGATATTGACAACTGATTCATACTGGACTTGGGCCATTCCTCTTCAACCTTTAAAAGAAATTCAGGGCCGTTGAGCCATTTCTTACATGCTAAAAATTCTTCTTAAATGTCATATGACATACACCAACTCCTCCCATTCCACACCGCCATCTAGTGGTTAAAAATTACATTTGGCTCCTACACCCCGGCCCATAATTGTAATAACATACATTTACAATTGCACTTTATACACATGAAAGGAGCCATATAGTCTGTATACTGAAACTGTGAATCAGCTTCAGTTTTCTGCTTCCAGCAATAGACAAATTTTGGATACAGGCCTATCCAACTGGCCTGTTTTTGTCTTAAGTTGGACGGATCGGACAAATCCACCTTTGTCCGGGTAGGTTTTGATTATTCTTCCCAACAACCAGGATCCTCGAGGAGCTACAGGATCCATGATGACAACAATGTCTCCCACTGTAAAGCTTCTTCGTGGCCTTATCCATTTCTGTCTCTCTTGTAGTAATGGTAAGTATTCCCTTACCCATCGTTTCCAAAAGAGATCCGACAAGTACTGTACCTGTCTCCACCTTTTTCTGATATACAAATCTCTTTCGTTAAATAGTCCAGGAGTCATGAGCAGTTTAGACTTAAGGAGGACAATATGATTAGGCGTAAGTGCCTCAAGATCATTCACATCGTCAGAGGATTTTGTAATGGGACGGCCGTTAAGAATGGCTTCTATCTCACACAGAAGAGTCTGAAAGCTTTCATCATCCATAGATTGTTGTCTGATGGTTGAATACAGCACCTTTTTTACAAGTTGAATAAGTCTCTCCCAAATTCCACCAACATGAGGCCCAGCAGGAGGATTAAATGTCCACTTGAGTCCCTTTGATAACAAGGCATGCTGGATCTTAGTATGGTCTAACCCAGCTACAGCTTCCCTCAGCTCTCGCTCGGCTCCGACAAAATTTGTGCCATTATCGGATCTCAACTGGACAATTTGACCACGACGACGCAAAAAAATGGCGAATAGCGTTAATGCAGGAATCTGTATTCAAACTATAAGCCATCTCCAGATGCACGGCCCGACTTGCCATGCATGTGAAAATTACCCCATAGCGTTTAACTGTGCTTCGCCTTTCTTGACTTCAACAGGGCCAAAATAGTCGACGCCGACATTTGTGAATGGTGGTAAATCAGGTAATACTCTTTCCACTGGCAAATCAGACATTTTTTGCTCTCCCACCTTTCCTTGAAGACGACGACACATGACACAGTCTGAGATTATTTTCCGACAGGCAGAATTAGCATTAGTTATCCAATAGCGTTTGCGAAGAAATGACAACATATAATTTCTTCCTGCATGTCCCAGTTGTTGATGTACATGCTTCAAAATAAGCTGTGAAATAGCCTGGTCTTTAGACAATATAACTGGACGTTTTTGTTCCTCAGGCATGACAGTCCTAGCAAGTCTTCCTCCTACTCTCACGAGACCATTGTCCAGCACTGGATCAAGTTTAAAGATGTCACTCTTTTTCTTTACAGTAGCTCCTGCCTTCAGTGCAGCAATTTCATCAGAAAATCTCTCTCGTTGAGAATACTGAATGATAGCCATTTCTGCTTTCATAAGATCATCAGCAGTCAATGATTTGTCATCCATTTTGTCCTTCATCTTTCTTGATGCATTAAGTTTGTTTGAGTCAGTGTATAATGTCCTTTCTTGCACAAGTAGACACCGATATGGCTTTCCTCTTTTTCACAAGCTGCAAAAGCATCTCCTTGATCTTAAGCATCCATGCTACAGACGTTTTAAGTCTTGCAAATTCAGAAAAATAGCTCAGAAACTGACTGGTAGGAGTCTTTTTAACCTGACAGGCAAAGGCATACGCAGTACAATCCACTTTAACTTCTGGATCATCCGAAGATATTGACAACTGATTCATACTGGACTTGGGCCATTCCTCTTCAACCTTTAAAAGAAATTCAGGGCCGTTGAGCCATTTCTTACATGCTAAAAATTCTTCAGCACCAAGACCCCTGGATGCCTCATCAGCAGGATTTAAACTTGACCTTATGTGCCTCCATTGAGCAACATCTGTTGAGTCTCTTATCACAGCTATTCAGTTTGCTACAAAGGTATGGAATCGCTTGGTCTCATTTTGGATATATCTCAGCACAGTCATGCTGTCGGTCCAAAACACTGATGGGTCCAGATTAATTTGTAGCTCTCTTTTAAGCATTTTATCAACTCGCACGGCGAGAACAGCAGCTGTAAGTTCCAACCTTGGGATTGTTATCTGCTTTAAAGGAGCAACTCTGGACTTTTCTAACATGAAAGCAACGGTAGTCCTTTTTCCGCTATTCACCAACCTCAAGTATGACACTGTGCCATAGCCACCCTCACTGGCATCAGATAAGTGATGCAGTTGTGCATGTTCTGATGGTCCGAAGTCTTTTGGCTTTATCGGTCTATCTCCAGTGTTGCTATACGATGCAAGTTAGTCAACCATCTTGTCCATTGCTCAAAGAACACCTGGGGAATCTTTTCATCCCAGCCAAGTTGCACTTGCACTTGCACATTTTTTGCAGCAGCTCTTTTACAGGCAAAGTAAATGGTGAAAGAAACCCCAAGGGGTCATAGATGGAACTAACCATCGACAATATGCCACGCCTTGTGTAAGGATGCTCCTTAATGGATAATCTGAAGGTAAACTTATCCTCTTTAGTACACCAGTGCAATCCAAGCACTCTTTCCATTGGCAGATCATCTTTATCCAAATCAAGTTCTTTAATTGACTTGGATCTATATTCCTCTGGAATGCTGGACATAACAAAGCGACTGTTGCTCATCCACTTTGACAACTGAAATCCTCCTTTGGCACAAGCAGCAATGAGATTCTGAGCCATATGAAATGCTTCATCTTCTGTAGGCAAAGACGTTAAGCAGTCATCCATATAGAAGTTCTGAAGAATGGTATTCAAAACACAGGAATCAAACTGTGCTTGACAATCTTGCGCAATCCTCCTTAATGCATAATTGGCACAGCTAGGTGAGGACACTGCTCCAAACAGATGTACTTTCATTCTATATTCCATAGCATCCTGTGTCACATCACCTTCAGGAAACCATAGAAATCGCAGAAAGTCTACATGTTTCTGAGAAACCTTCACCTGGTGAAACATGGCTTGTATATCAGCTATCAAAGCAACAGGCTCCTGTCTGAACCTCGTTAGAACTCCCAGCAGAGAGTTGGTAAGGTAGGGACCCTGCAACAACTGACAATTCAAAGATGTTCCTTTATACACTGCACCACAATCGAACACTACTCTAAGAGTTTTCTTCTTAGGATGATATATGCCGTGATGTGGTATGTACCAGACCTTACAATCTTCTCGTTTCAACTGATGAGGGGGTACTACCTCTGCATATCCTTTGTCAATAACATCAGAAAGAAATGTTGCGTACTCTTGCTGATATTCTCGATTTCTTTTAAACTTCCTTTTCAGACTCAGGACACGCTGTTCTACAACACTGCGATTGTTTGGCAGGATTACATCAGAAGACTTAAAAGGTAAGTCTATACAATAATGACCAGCTTCAAACTTGTTAGAGATTTCCATTATTTCCATAAACTGTTCATGATCATTTCTTGACATGGTTACATCATCCTCGGACAGCTTCTCATTAAATCCTTGATTATATTGAGCAATCAACAATTCCTCCAACCTGGCGACGGAGATCCTATTGGCAGTGACTACAGGACAGCCAATCTTTCCTCTGTCACTATTACCACCTCTTAGAGGCCCATTCACGACCCACCCCAATAGGGTCTTGACAGCATAGGGCCCCCCGCCTTGGCTGTTAATGATTTCCCATGGCTCCATTAGATTTGATGCATTAATACCGATCAACAGCTCAACCTCTTCATTGATACTGGGAATTTTGATACCCTCCAGATATGGCCAATCCTTTAAGTCCTCCTGGGTGAGAACGGTATTCTTGCTTACAGGCATTGATCCTTGAGTATACAACTCTGGTAGATCCATGAAGGTCTGTCCGTCTAAGTGTGAAATCTGAAGACCTCGGAGCATGAATGTGTCTACTGACTTTTCCTGGCCTAAAATACGGAGCAATATGGAGCTTCTTATTCCTGTAAGGTTCAATTTTCTCATAAGATGTTCTGTACAAAAACTGGCAGAACTCCCAGGATCCAAAAACGCATAGGTATCTACAATCTTGCTACCAGACTTTGCCTTGATCTGTACTGGTACGATAGATAGGACACACTCTTTGTTCCCGGCCCCAGTCTGACCACAAGCTTGCAAAGTAACAAGAACATTGTTTACTGGTAATGATGGTGATTTCACTTTAGTTTCTATATGAAGCAGGGTTGGATGCCTTTGCTTACAGACATCACAAATCAATGGGTTTTTACAATCCTTGCTTACATGTCCAGTCTTTAGACATCCAAAACAGGATCTATTTTCTTTCAAAATGCTCAGTTTTTCTCTGTGTGTCATGCTCTTTAGACGAGAACACTTTTCCAATGAATGACTGCCCTTACAAGCAAAACACATCTTATTGTCGCCTTTCTGTTGAACAGGATTAGTACAAGTATTTTGTACTTCAGATGGACACCAATCTGAAACCGTGTTAACAGCTGAAACAGTAGCAAGGCCCTTACTGGTAAGTTTAGACTTGGGTTTGACACGAAATGAAGAAGCTATTTGTCCACTTTGCAAATCTCCGAACAATGGATCAGAAATAATCTTTACTTGACGCTCAATGAAGTTCACCAAATCTGAAAACATGGCCCTGTTGCCTCGACGCTCCTGTAGCTCACAGGCAGCAGCCCTCCATTTTTCTCGAAACTTGTACGGCAGCTTCATAACAATGAGTCGAAGATTAGATGGGACATTCATCTCTTCCATTTGCTGCAAATCTTCCATTACATTTAAACAACTTCTCAAAAAGATTGAAAAAGACTCCAATGCATCAACATCTTCAGACTTAATCATCGGCCAGCCCATGACCTTCTCCATATATGCCGCTGTTACTTTAATTTCACTACCAAAATGCTCTTTCAGCGGATTCTTGGCTCGATCATATCCCTGATCAGCTCTCATGTTGTGACAGCTACGGACTAATTCTCTTGGTCGTCCTCTTGTATATTGCTCAAGATAGTAAAGGCATTCTTGCTTGTCACTAGTTTTCTTTTCAATGGCTTGTTCAAAAGCTTTAATAAAAGAGCCATACTGCAATGGATCACCATCAAATTCCAACATCATCTGAGGTGGAAGAGAAACCAAAGCTTGCTGTTTTAGTAACTGAGCAGTAATGTTATTTTGCTGCTGTACAACATCATGCAAGGTAGGACTCGAAGTATGAACACGAGTGGAAACTGGGGGAGGTAACGTGTGTGTGGACATTTTCATCAGAACTTGAAATTTGCTGCCTTGTTGATGAAGGTTTACAGTGCCTTGAAGCTTGTGCTTGCATGCTTAGTCTCTCCTTTGGACGTACACTTAAATGGTCATGTTGAGAATTTGCACTTTGTTGTTGTGAAGGCATCTTTAAATTTGAGCATTTGTTTGATGCACTTGATCTTACATGTTTCTTATAATATGCATTCATAAGATCCTCTTCATCACTCATTCCTTCAACACTTCCCTCACTTGCTTCCAACACAGATAGTTTTGCAGTGGCAGCAGCTAATTTTGTTTCCATTTGTAATTGTTCCTTTTCTCTCCGCAGTTTCTCTTTCTGTCTTTGGAGTTCTTCCTCGTTGGCTTCAAGATCATGAAGTTTAGGGTGACCATACGTGCCATTTTCCCAGGACGCGTCCTGGCCAGGATTTCTATATTGCCTAAAATATCTAGGTTTTGGCTTTGTTTGCGTGTGCAGACCGATCGGTGTATGACATCAAAGTACTTGCCATTGCAAATTTTCAATGCTCAATGAGACACCCTTTTCAGTCATTTTCCTTCCTCTTTTCTCCGTTTCAACAGCATTATTTTTTTCAACAGCAATATCAACCACGGACTTATTTTCAGACACATCGGAATCATCCTTTGCAATTGGCAATTCATCGCCATTCATCTTTCCCACAACACTCATTGTGCACACAAGCGCTTTCAAGAGCACATTTCAAGCAAGCCACAGAGCAAGATTACACAACAAACAGAGTGCGATCCAATTCAACACAACGACGTGCAGCAAGCCCAATCATTATTTAAAGTAGAGCATTCCAAACATAGGCCATGATTCAAACTTCTTCGTGGCTCAACGGATCAATCTCATAATGCGATATAGCCATATCGCTCAAAGAAAGAGAGGTTCACTCACCAGCGTTTTGTTGAGCTTCTGAAACTTCTCAGCATTATCAAGTTTAAAGCTTACACACTCTGTTTGGTTCAAGAAGCCAAGACTCTGCAACACACCAGGCAAGCGATCCACACTCCAATAGCAGTCACTCAATCTGCCGATGCGCAAGTCGACGTTTCCATTCACAGAATTCCTCCGTTTGCTCCAATGCGCAAGGAAATTCTCCTTTACTCCAACAGTAATTCTCTTAGTCGGAGATGGTTCTTACTTTTGTGTGGTGGCTTCCTAACCACCCAGGAACAGGTGGCAAGATGTTCTTTACTCATAAGTTTGAAATAAAGTCATTGTCCATGCAACAATCCATTTCTTGCTTTGTTCATTTAATGAATGAATGCAGCTTGCAAATATACACGTGGATTCATGGTTCAATGGATCTTAGGATATGGTAAGAACCATGTATTCCCGCCACCTGTTACCCTCTCCACACACACAACCATGAGGGTTTAAATGTCATATGACATACACCAATGACATACACCAACTCCTCCCATTCCACACCGCCATCTAGTGGTTAAAAATTACATTTGGCTCCTAAAATTAATACAAAGATAGACTCATCAATATATGCTTACATCATTACTTACCATCATGTTAGGGATACACAAGTATACATTTTTAAGAGACCGAGTAAGGGTCATAATACATTCTTTATTGTACTTGCAGATATCCATACCTGTGTTGTTCATTTTCAATTATAGTACAGTGTGACTAATGATTGTTTAATATATTTATAATTCAACATGACCTGTTAACTCTACTATTAATAACAGCAAATGAAGGACACTAAGGCTAATAACAAAAACATCGTAAAATCAAAATTGCAGAAGGTGGTTCAAAGGACTTGTGAACTATTTTCCAAATCTCCTAAAGCCATATTTGTCACGGAGTCAGTCACACCTTCAACACCAGACCTCTCAGCTCCACCCACTCGTTCACAGTCACCAGAATTCTGATCACCTGCACCTGCCACATTAATCAAGGATGCTTTATATTCAGTCACTCTACAACTCACCCTTGTCCAATCTCGTTGTTTACACTTGTGTTGCAACCTACCTGTGCTACTTACCTTCATCGATCCTTCTTTAAGTCTTCATCTGTCTGCCATCGTCTCTCCGATCTCCCTGGACATTATCTTCATCCTGCTAAAGAGAAAGACTGTTACCTCTCAGTGTTGTCAACATTTTCCATATTCCAACAACTTACCTGTTATCGCCACTTGTGTTTGCCAGTTTCTTTAAATAAAGTGCCTGTGTGTTTTGGAAATCTCCTGTATTGCCTTCTTCTGTTTGCTAACAGAAGACCGGACCAACATGCAATGAAATGCAGGAACCAGCGAAGGTCGGAATCCTGACCCATTTGCTGAACTTTTACAAACATTTTGTCAGTCATTGTTACCACCAGCACCTACTCCTTCGTCGTCTGCCTCTGCCAGTCCCATGGCCAGACCAGCGACTTAATCTGGTGAGGCCGAGGAATGAAGTGGGTTCCTTCTACAGTGTTCACTATTCTTCGAAGATGCGGCCCCAACAATTCACCACCAACAGAGCAAAGATCGCATACATCTCTTTGCTATCTGGGCGAGTGAATGGGAAAGATCCACGTGGGAGTCCAATGGACCGGTAACCAGCTCACTGACGGCCTTCACAATCCACTTTAAAGAGGTATTTTGTCAATCTCAATTTACGATCATCTGTTCAGATTACGGCAAGGAAAATCTTCTGTGAGTGACTATATTCTCCAGTTTCGTATGCTAGTGGCCGTCAGTGGCTGGAATGAGACTGCCCTGATTACTGGCGTCAAGGTCTCAATCCTGACATCCGTCAACAAATGGAAAACTATGATGATGTGATTGGCCTGAAATGTTTCATTCAAAGATCCATCCACATCTCACAGTGGCTCACTGCCTGCATGCTTGACCAACCTGCTCCTCATCCTCCACCCCCAGCACCATCAGTCGCCCTTCCAGCACCTGAGCTCATGCAAATTGACACATTAAATCTGGACCACGTCAGTGGAGAATAGTCAATCGACTATGTTTGTACTGTGGAGAAGAAGGACATTTACTACCCAGCTGTCCAATTCGACCACCATGCCCAGTGGTGAGTATCATTCAATTACCTCCCATGACTGAATTGCTGACTCGTACTACTGTTATAGTAATCGCCACTCAATACTCTGTTTCAGTGCAAGCCCTCATCGACACCGGCTCAGTGGGGAACTTCAACTCCCTCAACCTTCTCCAAAGACTCCATCTCAAAAGGAGATTTTGTTCACAAGAACTAAGCATCCATTCGATACTGGGAAAACTGCTGGGCCGTGGTAACATCTGACACTGCACCCCCACAGTAATGCTCCGCATCGGTAGTCTACATCAAGAATCTATCTCGTTCATGGTGCTGGAGGGTTCCACTGCTGACGTCATCCTGGGACGCCCGTGGATGTCTTAACACACTCCATTGGTGAATTGGAGCACTGGAGAAATCCAAAGGTGGAGTGACTACTGTGTCAGAAATTGCTTATCGTCCATGAAGGAACTTCCTTCCTGTCAGTCTCATGTCAAACCGTCATCCACTACCAAGACTATTAACCTCAATTCCACAACCATTGAGAGCCCTGATACCAAGATCCAACAAGAGATTCCCCTTGAGTACCGGGCATTCCAGGATGTTTTCAGTAAACAGTTGGCAACGAAACTACCACCTCATCAGCCATGGGACTGTACCATCGACCTGCTGCCTGGGGCAACCTTACCCAAGGGTAAAGTGTATCCATGGGCGACATTTGTCTTCTGAGTCAGGGGGGGCAAGAAAAAAATGCAAAAAAACCCCAAAAATAATAAAAGAAAATAAAAGCAAAATAATTTTTTTCAGATGTAAGCATCAAAACAATGCCCTACCGTATTGCAACACATCAAAGCAGTTAATATAACACAGTCAAGAATAACTTAGAGGTTGCCACCGTTTACTAAACTATGGACTAGCTTTGACTCTTCCTGCTGACTTCAATGGCGATGCTTCCAGTTTGTCAGTTGATGGCCTTTAATTTTTAACCAGAAATGTGCACGCAGCTTTTCTGATGTTCACTGAAGTTTACTGTCTTTTTCCCGTGTCACTTGAAATGTGTCCGTTTTGAATCATTGTTACCAAAGGCGAGACGTGAGGAAAAAATAAACGATCAGTTGTGGAGCTATAGTCTGTCAGAAGTCGCACACCATTCATTGCTGAACTTTCTACCATCCGTTACTGGAAATGAAATTAAATTACTGGTTGATATATCCCGATCTCAATAAAGTTTACACATGCTTTTGTCTCATACAAATTCTGAATGGATTATACCCAAGTGCGCAAAGTGTGCTCCCTTTATCACTAAAAAGCATCACTCATCTTCGTTCATCGCAATCTCACAAAGTTCCATTATAATCAATGAAGCTCTCTAAACTGCATAATGAATGTCTTATTTACATCGCGTCTGCACTTAGTCGTGAGATGATACACGGGCATGCAAAACTGCACTTAAAAACTGCACCGCTTTCAGCAGTGAATGAATTCTGACAAAACACCTCTGACTGGCCATTGCGTTCAAGAAATCAACAGATATGTCCGTGATTGGCTACATCGCTCAACGCTGCAAAAACAAGCTGGATAGTTTTGCTTTCGTTTGAGGATATTTAGCGCCTTGGCTTGGCTAAGCGCTCCAATTGCAGTGGGGCCACCATCAGGGATTCCATGACTAACAACATGCCCCCCTTGCTCCCCCTAATGTCGACCATGAGTGTATCCATTGTCCATCCCGGAACAGAAGGCCATGGAGGAGTACATCGAAGCAACTCTGAAACAGGAATTCATACGACCATCAACATCCCCTGCCACTTCAAGCTTTTTCTTTGTTGGCAAGAAGGATGGAGGCTTGCAGCTGTGTGTCAACTACCGTGCTCTCAACTCTCAAACAGTCAAGTTCCGTTATCCCCTTCCTCCGGTCCCAGCTACCCTGGAACAACTTTGTGGAGCTCATACCTTCACCAAGCTGGACCTGCGAAGTGCTTACAACCTTATTCGGATATGTGAGGGCGATGAGTGGAAGACCGCCTTCGTTACACCTTCAGGTCACTATGAATATCAGGTGATGCCATATGGATTGTCCAACTCACCCTCCGTTTTCCAGGGATTCATGAATGAGGTGATCCGGGAGTTCCTCCATCGCTTCGTCATTGTCTACATCGACAATATCCTGATCTACTCCCAGAACCTGGCCGAACATCGCCAACACGTTCCATCTATACCTGAAGCTGTAAAAGTGTGAGTTCCACCGCAAACCACATTTCCTCAGCTATGTAAATTGAACGGCATTGAAATGGACCAGAGGAAGGTACAAGCTATACGAGATTGGCCACAACCCTCTACAGTCAAGGACTTACAACATGTCCTGGGTTTCGTTAACTTCTATAGAAGATTCATTGCCAGTTTCATTCAGATCTGTGCTCCTCTTGCCTTTTTGCTTCGCAACCAGCCCAAGTCTCTGTCCTGGAACACTGCAGCCACCAAAGCATTCCACAATCTAAAAGAGGCCTTTTGCTCCGCTCCTACCCTCATCCATCCAGATCCCGAACAACCATTCATCATTGAAGTTGACGCCTCCACCACCGTTGTAGGAGCTGTGTTATCGTAGCGGCAGGGTGAGCCTCCAGTCCTCCATCCATGTGCCTTCTACTCCAAACACTGCATATTTTAATGGTTAGCTAGACTCACTATAGCTCACTAAGACTTCCTCAACAAACAACACAAGTAAGTATATGACAACATTCATTTTGGGTGAACTGTTCCTTTACAGAATGCAGTCATGCATTAATAAAAGAAATCATTTCAGTCTTCCCAATGCATTGTGGTGGTTCAGGGCTCCATCCATTTGCTCTACACTAGAGGTCTACACGGGTCCCAAAATTCGTAAATGACCCGTAAATGTGCTACACTGAACCGACCCGGACCCGTCTATTATTTTGAAAGTTGGACCCAGGCCCGTGCAGAACCGAGAAATGTCAAAAATATACTACCCGGAACCGACGTGGACCGTCAATTATTTGAAAGATGGACCCGAACCCGGCCGGGAAGACACAGACCCGACTGGACCCGATCGGCACATATTCCACAGCAAATTGCTATTAACAAGTTGCGAAAATTAAACTTTTTGTCTTACCTAATGTAAGAAGCCTTCTCCCTTGTACCTGACTGTGATGCACACAATCCTCCTTGCCAAGAAAGTTCCATCCGTGTTATTCCTCTCTTGCCAATTGAAATGCGTAACCCACTCATTATTCCAGTTTCAAAAGTCCACTTGCTGTCACGGTGACGGATGACAAATGCGACTTTGCAGTTTTGCATTTTTTGTATCTCGAGTCAACTTGCATAATAATTTAGACCGTTTGCCCATTTGGATTATAATAACGATTGCTCGTCCAGTGCCACGTTAGCTTTACTTATTTGCTATCATCTCTGTGCTCTCTGAGCCGAGTCTGAGCAAAAATGTTAGATATAACAACAAGACGGTTCATTCATAATATTATTTAAAAAATAATCAATAATAACTCACAGCACTCATGAAGGTATCCATTATCACCGTGCGTCAGGGGCGTGTCTACATGGTGGCCAGGGGTGGCACCGGCCCCCA
>NW_015653472.1:2348229-2375472 GCF_001515625.1 Sinocyclocheilus rhinocerous
AACGTTTGGATTTGAAATCAAAATAATGGATAAATGTTGTGTTTGTGGTAAACAGCCGAGGATCAGGAGCGGACTGCAAATGCGTCCTGTGCGAAAGCAAAATGAGTCTGTGCTAGAGGTCTACACGGGTCCAAAAATTTGTACCCGAACCCGAAGAGACCCGTAAATGTGCTACACTGAACCGAGCCGGACCCGTCATTATTTTGAAAGTTGGACCCGGGCCCGTGCAGAACTGAGAAATGTCAAAAATGTACTACCCAGAACCGTCGCGGACCGTCAATTATTTGAAAGATGGACCCGAACCTGGCCGGGAAGACACAGACCCGACTGGACCCGATCGGTACATATTCCACAGCAAATTGCTATTAACAAGTCGATAAACAAGTTGCGAAAATTAAACTTTTTGTCTTACCTAATGTAAGAAGCCTTCTCCCTTGTACCTGACTGTGATGCACACAATCCTCCTTGCCAAGAAAGTTCCATCCATGTTATTCCTCTCTTGCCAATTGAAATGCGTAATCCACTCATTATTCCAGTTTCAAAAGTCCACTTGCTGTTACAGTGACGGATGACAAATGTGACTTTGCAGTTTTGCATCTTTTGTATCTCGAGTCAACTTGCATAATAATTTAGACTGTTTGCCCATTTGATAACGATTGCTCGTCCAGTGCCATGGCTGCTGGCGTTAGCTTTACTTATTTGCTATCATCTCTGTGCTCTCTGAGCCGAGTCTGAGCAAAAATTTTAGATATAACAACAAGATGGTTCATTCATAATGTTATTTAAAAAATAATCAATAATAACTCACATCACTCATGAAGGTATCCATTATCACCATGCGTGTGCATTAACTCCGCCCACCCTGCTTCTGATGACGTCGCTCGTGGTTTTGTTTTTTTCACCTTATTTCAAATTACCGACTCACACTTTTCTCATCCTAATTTTACAAGTTGAAAGTTACAAAACAACACACGCACAGCGCTGACTGACTCTGATAACGGCCGGGTGTTCTCCGAGTCCGATCGACTCGGGTATTACACACAATGTTAAACAGACCCGGGACCCGAAGTAATAGATTGGGACCCGACCCGGCTGACCATTTAAAATATAGCTCCGAACCCGTACGGATCCCGGGTCGTCGGGTCTCGGGTCCTCCGTGTAGACCTCTACTCTACACACAATATAAGCATCTCCTTTCAGTGTATACCCAGGTGAAAAAGAAATATATTTAAATTGTGCTTTTTCAGACATACTTACTATATTTAAATTATACTATACTAAGTGCATATTAAATGTATTATTTTGAAACATTCACATTTGTATTCTATAAAGTTACCCAGTTTGGGGGGGTGATTTTCCACGGATTCTTTATTCATTAGGAATTGTAGGCGTTGGACACCCATTTGGGAAAAAAAGGAAATAAAAAATAAAAAAGTATTGATCATTAAATATTTTATTCATTAAAAGGAAGAAACTCACAAGATTTTTTTTCTTCATCTCATGACTGGCATTTTAACCATAACTTACCAAAACATTTGGCGGATCTGGTTTAAAGGGGTCATATGATGCGATTTCAATTTTTCCTTTCTCTTTAGAGTGTTACAAGCTCTTGGTGCATAAAGAAGATCTGTAAAGTTGCAAACACTAAAGTCTCAAAACCAAAGAGATATTCTTTATAAAAGTTAAGAGTTAGCCACGCCTACCTAAAACGGCTCGTTCTAACACATTACACCAAATACACAAAATAATGTTCTTTTTAGCAGTATCATATGACCCCTTTAAAGGTTCCATCCTCAGAACAATGAAGTGTTGATTGTCCTATAAGATTAAGTCCTTTGTTACATCTATAGGAGACTGCTTCTAAATAATCATAACTCTCCAAAGGCTTCAAGTATCTTCAAGTTTCCCATTTTCTTTGGCTGGAGGTGCTGAACATTTCACCGCTAAAGAAAAACACATATCCAGGTGAATAGGTATTTATTTCCAGGACAAAAAAAAATTTTTTTTAATACAAATTGTAAATGGTTTTGTACTCTTCAATATTATATTTCATTTAAATGTAAGAACTGACATACGTTCACAGAGAGGATCTCGGCCATCCCATCCCTGATCTTCTAGTTGTTTCCTTACCCGCTAACATGTATCTGAAAGCAACGATTCTCATCTTACTAAATACTCAACAAACACAGCACACAATCTAAATTCCACATGGTTTAAAACACACTTAATCCACCACAAAGAAAATGACTTTCACTTACCCTTTGTCACAAACTGGTTTAGCCGTGTCACCAAATAAATTTCCAGTTACTTCATATCTCCCATGAAAGAAATTTGTAAGATTTCCAAAGGATTTTCCTGTATTTTATAAAAGATATTACTGATTGCTTTAGAATTGGTGATCTTCACATGCTGATGCAAATAATGAAAACAGCGTTTACTGTTTCAGTATTATTTAAGGTAGAGATTAATTCCAGGAGGAAACCATGAGTGATGCTGTTATGCTTCCTAGTGTCAGTTACTAAACCTTTATGAGACATTTAAGGCTTGTTGATGCATTTCAACTACTCACAAAAGATGTTTTAAAAAGTAGATTTAAAAAAAAAAGATAATGTTTAAAGGCACTTTAGAGGAATTTACAAATGTCGGGTACTTAACATATTTAATGACAGTACATACTTGTGCAACTGAGTTCCAGACTTGTCCACTGGTTTCCCTCACAGGTAACTGATCTAGATACTTTTAGGTCTGGCTTGTGTCCAATCACGCACTCAAATGTTACAGTGGATCCATCTGGGAAACTTTGTGTTGAGAAAAGGTCTGCTGTTAACACGACTATTATAGATAGACTATTATAAATCTATTATAGATCAGTGATATCAACCAA
Source organism: Sinocyclocheilus rhinocerous (assembly GCF_001515625.1). Classification (NCBI taxonomy): domain Eukaryota; kingdom Metazoa; phylum Chordata; class Actinopteri; order Cypriniformes; family Cyprinidae; genus Sinocyclocheilus; species Sinocyclocheilus rhinocerous. The sequence goes on from NW_015653472.1 coordinate 2,351,114, forward strand.
AAATGAAGAACATATGTGCATATGTGTGTGTGGAAAGTATCTATGCGTCCTCTGCTTGGGTTCTTCTCAAAAACGAGTAGCAAAGCAGCATTTAAAACAATAAAAATACAATACGCACTGTTGTTCAATATTTAATTACAGCTTCAGATGCATTATATTTTCATTTGCTACAAGGATACACAAGAAGCACGTTCAATGCTGACACGCAGACAGTTGTCATGGTAACGAACACCACAGCAACCGTTCGTGTGTCCGTGCTTAATACGCATCTCCTACATGAACAATATTTTAGGGGGCCCTTGGCTTTTGGGGGCGGTGGTCACCTACCTTTGCCTAATGGGAAAGTCTGTCTCTGGCTGTGTGCATTGGGCTAAGGAGAAGAACAAATCTCACTCTTTTAATCTGATGTAGTATTCCAGTAACCCAGTCATTGGGCAACTTTTTGCCATACAGATCAATGACAAAAAGTACCTGACATTTTGTGGAGTCCTTTGCTGCGTGTCAGTCTATATATTTAACTTGAATCTTTTCGGGTTTTAAACATTTTCTCACAATATTTGTCAAACAAATATTTAGGGTAAGGGTAAATAATAAAATCATTTACAATTTTTGTTCTGTCAAATTACAGACAGACAATTTCAGATGTGTATTTCACGATATAATAGATTGGTACGATATTATAGATGTCATTCATTGTAGCTATCTGAATGACTGATGAGTATCAAACTCACCTCTGATATTCCCAGCTTTCAGAAGTCACAGGAAGAGGGCCGCAGCACAGAGATACCGCAATTTAAATCCCATAGTCTCTGAACTAGCCCAATATAATTCCAGAGTAATTTATTTTCTGGAACAAAAACAGCAGTGAAACAGCAAATTATAAGGGATCTTCTTGGGTTCAGGATGAGTCGCATGTTGTTGACGCCCACAAGTTCATGCAGAATAAAATGGATTATAGAAGAACATAAGTTAATTAATGTGAAATTTTGTTCAGGTGTTAGTTAATGTTGGCCAGTAGCCTATTGAGAAAATAAAATCATATATTAGCTAGATTAAACTTGGTTTTATGGCTAGCTGCCTTAGTTTTAGAATTAGTTTGTTATAGTTTTTAATGGAATTTAAGTTTTACTGCATTTTTTGTATAAAATCAAATGAAATCTATATTAAAATAAATGAACTACAGCAGTATACTGATGAATTTGATTTTTTTATAGTAATTTACTGTAAAACGGTACAGTTTGCTACTGTAAATCAAATACAATTTGCTACTGTAAATCTTAATTAGAGTAACTTACTGGCAACAGTGTGCCAGTAAGTTACTGTAAAAACCCTTTGAAATGTCTAACAGTTTCATGTAAATGAACATGAGTTTGGTCATATTTCTCTCTTTTTTAGACCTTTAAAAGAAACTACAAACTTTAAAGTGCACATAATAGGCTCATCTCTTCAAAGTGTTCTTTTTGAATTAAAGATACATGTTCTTAATTAAATACCCAACAAGAAATGAATAGCACATTTATATTTTGTTTTTATGCAGTAAATATTTTATATTTAAGAACTTCCTTGATTCATTACCCAGAAATGTTTTTAGCAGAAATATACAATCTCTAAAACTTAATGCTAAGATTTTTTTTTTTAGTAGTAGTCAATTTATTATTTTGTTTAATCAGCATGTATTGCAGCTTGAAAAAAAATATGTGGTTACTATTATAAAAAAAAAAAAAAAAATTAATGCTTTTATTTTTGCTGCTTCTGTCATCACTGTTAGCTATAATGGTTCAGACTTCATATTTTGATCATATTGATAACAGCTAATAATGCTAATGCTTCCGCTTTGGTGGTACGCAGGGAACCAGAGGCTGTTTTGTTTGAATGTATGTCAATGGAGGAGAGGCTTCACTATGCTGAATAAACAGCTTTTTTGAGAAAACGGCTTATTTAATGAATCGTCAGCCTATCGGCTAATCTTCGACATGTTTTACACTAAACAATAGTTTTGAATTGAACTATTTTTTAGTTTACACCGAAAAAATGTTGTTTTAAAAGAGAAGTCACAGACTTTTTACCACAGGTGGGATTCAGCTTACATACACTTCTTATTCATTCCTATGGTATCCGTAAACTGCGATCGAGTGTCGCACAACTCTGACTGAAATTCAATGACAATGAGGCTGTAATGTGATTGGTTATCAAGGCACACTTGATCCAAGTTGACCGTTACGCTTTCTCCAATAGTAAGTAATACAGACCCTCTCATCTCCCAATAGTAAGACAATCTCTTTTCAGGCTTATTTGAAAACTACATGGTATGTATGTTGGAGCAGGGTTGGAACAAAACTCTACAGGGCTCCGGCCCTCCACGAATTGAGTTTGACACCCCTGCTTTAGACTATTAATCAAATGCTAAACGTATAATGTACAATATAAATAAATAATTTTAAAATAAAAAAACTAAATAAAACATTTTATTTCCCTGTGTTTCATGCGACACCAGAGAACTGTAAATATGTGAATGTGTGGAATAATTGAAATATAAGTTAAAATCTCAGGGGGTACTTCAAGTGAATATTTTCACTTGAAGTTTGGGAATCCCTGCATTAAATGAAAAAAAAAAAAAAAACAGAAATATAGTTAATTAAAAAAATTGAGTGTATTTGGTTGCCTTTTTTATTTTTTTACAGTGTATATATAAAACTTTCAAAGTAAGAAAAATTAATCTTTACAGTTCCTTGATCACTTTCCATGCATCAAGGTCATTGTGTGTGATATTTTGCATGAAAATATTAATTGCATTAATGTTGATATCTGCTTGCAATGTGAGGATTGTCTGTCCATATACATTTTTTTTTCAATATATTTTCAGAAAAAAACAGACACACCTAAAGCTAAAATATCTACAAAAGGAAGTTTGAATGAATTAAGCAGTTTGGGGCATTGTACACCTTGTGGATAATAAGAACAAGGAATATATTTTTTTTAGACAGCGTGAATTAAAAAGAATGCAAAGTATGTACATGCACACCATAAAAAAAGAAACACTTGTAATAAAGCTGCAACCATGATTCTTAATCAGATGTCTTTGGGGTGTTTGCCTTGAGCCCTAAGTCTTCTTGATGTATATTTTGAGCATGCGTGCACTACACATAAGATGGTAATCATAACTGAGGAGAGAATCCAACGAAGACACTCATACCACAGTGGTAAACCAGACTGGGACCTACAAAACAAAAAACATATGAGTTTTCAGCCTGCTAACAATTGTGTTAAACAACTGTGAATTCCTATTTACAATTTCATTGAAAAGATTATTATTCAAAATGTCTCCTATCAATACTTATGTTCTACAGAAGAAAGTCAGTCATACATGTTTGGAATGAAATGATTTTGGGTGAACTAATCTTTAGAATTCTGTAAATAATTAATAATAAATCATTTATTTTTCTTATGTATGTTCTCAAGAAGGGGTTTGTTGCCGTCTTGTTTTGAATTGATTTATTTTACCATGTTGAACAATAGCTTTCTGTTCATGTCTGATCAACTTACAGTGTCTTATTCTGACTCCATGTGATATGAGAAACTGTTGCAGAGCTCAGGAATTTCTCTGTCGTTTGGATGGATGTTGAGAGTGATGTTGTGCTTCTTATACAGTCATAGCTAGAGAAAGCTGGTCAAGAAAGAGAGGTTTATCTTCAGACATCTTATCTGTCAGACATCATAGAACCATGTAAACATCACTATATATATATTACTATATAAATTAAGTGCTACATCATGTCCACACATGTCAAGTAAATCTAATGTACTCAGAAGTTTAAAAATTACACCATAACAAAACAACTGGCCTAGCAACACAACAATCATTACAATATCACATTCACAGTACTATATACTGAAGTCCTCTGAGGACATTCTCACTGCAATCCTGAAATAAATTACAAGATGGCGCTGGTTGCATTACTTTGAAACAACTGTGCGAGTCTGAAGTGTAATACAAAAGACATGAAGGCCCTATCCGAAATCCGAGGGCATATAGCAGCCAAAAGGGCAAGTACGGTAGGTATAACTGCAGACCGGAGATCTCCAAAATGGGGCGTGAACTCCAAAAGTGGGCAGAACCTCCAAAATGGGGCGTGAACTCCAAAAGTGGGCAGAACCTCCAAAATGGGGCGTGAACTCCAAAAGTGGGCAGAACCTCCAAAATGGGGCGTGAACTCCAAAAGTGGGCAGAACCTCCAAAATGGGGCGTGAACTCCAAAAGTGGGCAGAACCTCCAAAATGGGGCGGGGTCTCTTCGCGCAAAGACTTTCACCATTGGCTCTGGCTTCAGCCAATTGTTATTGACTTTCATTTCAAAATAAAACTTTAGAAGTTAAACATCGTTTCTAGTTGATCTAAAATAAAATATGCTATATAAATTAATATTCTCCGTGAGAGCAGAGCCCAAAGCTCGTTGCCAGTGGTGTTCGGACTGGAGTTTGAACCTCTGCTTCATGATGTAAACGGGAATCACCCACGAGCTCTCCTGCGAGCCATCCCAGCACAGGGGACAGATTTTATTCTATGGCTTTGTTCTAAGCAGCGGGGGCGTCCCGGAGCACGAGATTCGCAGGGTAGGAGTGGGTAGTGACGCTGGGTGTAACTAAACAGGTGCCATTGTCCGGTGAGGTCCGGTTGGGGAGTTACGGAACGATCTCATATCGCATAATCTTTTACCATTTATCTCCTGAACCGCAACTTTCTTTACCACGCTATTCAGCGCCAATCCCGCTGTGCAGTCAATTTCACTGGTTAAGGTTAGGGTCAGGTGTGGGGTAGGTTTAGGGGTTAGCATTTTTTGTAGCATAATGTAGGAAATCAACACTTTAATTGACACAACCAATAAAATCTTTAGAATCAGCTGTGGGGCAGAGTTTGCACTGAAGTGGATTGGGGGGGAAATTGCGTATGCGTGTCATGTGCCTGTCTGTCAATGGGAGCAAGCCACGCCCTATTTTGGAGCTCCCACCCCGTTTTGGAGTTCCCGCCCCCATTTGGAGCTCTCCGGGCTGCGGGTATACCCTTCTCAAAAAGGGGGCACTTGCGAGCACCCTTCTGAAAGCTAAAATTATGAATTGGACACCCTACAGTCTCGTGGACTTAATGGACATGTGCATGCTAATTGCTAAATACTAATTACTAAAAATCTTAAGTTCAAATAGCTCAGTTCATCATGCCTTATAGTTATGGTCCTTGGTGTGAATGCACCTTAGCTGACCACTGTTTGGTGCAACTGGCCAATCAGAATCACGAATTCCAGAATGCAATGTAATAAAATACTTAAACAATGTACAAGTTAAACTCACCGTTTGATGAGATGAGATAAACACAGTCCTTGTCTGCAGGCTGAAGTAGTTGCAGAGAAACAAATTCACTGTTCTGGCTGCTGACCTCATTAAAGGCCGAGCAGAAAAGCTGACTGTCTTCAGTGATGTTTGAACGATGGAGAAAAAGATCAGTGGAATGGTGCAGGACAATGTTATTTGGGTGTCCAACTCTGTACCAAGTGTACCGCACATCCATTCCTCTCTCACTTCTACAGCGAAACGCAGATGGTTGTCCCCAGCATGTCATCTCTGGGGAACTGAGAGGCCAAACGTTTGGTTTTATTACAGCCTCTGAAATTAAATTGATATTTCTTACTGTGAAAGTCAATTTTCAAATGTGAACAATTACAGGTACACTGGCCAAATTATCTTTCAGATTGGCTTAATCACACTTCACATGATGAAAAAAGTCTTACCTTTTGTTACTGTGACTTGTATCCTTGTCATTATATCAGTATAAATTTTGTCAATCCCGACCCAGTACATTCCACGGTCATCCAACTTTAGATCTCCTATATAAACAACCAAACCTCTAGAAACTCGGTCAATGATTTGAGCCCGTGTTCGTTATGAGGCCTGTGTGAATCCATCTGTGTCCATCAGAACTTTACACGAGGATCTGGAGTCTCCAGCACACCAGTACTTCTTGTTAAATCGGAACTGGGATGTTTTGTAGGTGCAGATAATAGTCAATGTGCTTCCAATTGTGGCTTGAATCTTTGTTTTATCACACTGAAACTGCAGACTTACTAAAGAAAAAAAGTTACATTTTTAAACATTGTGTAAATAAAGTTGATTATTAAAATATATTGTTTTTATTCAAGCACATTTATTATTCGGGACCCCTCTCCCTTTGTCAGAACCCTTGGAATCACCCTAACCTACATAATCCTGACATATACAGGATTTCTCCAATCGTTTAGCTCCAATCATTTAGTCCATTTAAACCCGCCCCTGGAAGCTTGCATTCATCTGCCTCCACTTTTAAACGCCCACATCTCAAAAAATAACTGATGCATAGACCCAAGTTCCCACCCTACACTTTTTCATTTTCGATAATCTGTTTCACTCGGATGTGTCAAAATGCTGAAGAAATTATCTGTCATTACTTTCACTGTAACTGTAAGACCATTTCCACTATATGGACTTGGATGGTTGTAACACTTTTTGCTTTAACGTTTGTAACTCAATGTTTTCTGCGCTATATATATATCATACTTATATATATATATATATATATCATACTTAAATTATGATCTGCTAAACTGTAAATGAATGTAAAACACTTCAAACTAATTTTATTTTAAGAATTTTAATTTAAAAAGAGCATTAAAAATCATTCTAAAACGGCAAACCCATAACAGACTGTTTGTGCATGTTTTTTGTTCAGGTCATTTTGTTCAATCTATGTGTGAAAAGACCAGTGGTTACAACTCTTATCATCTGCTCAGATATGATATTTAAAGGTTTGTAAAATTTTGAGTAAATGCTACATCAAATTAAACAAGAAAATCTGATTCACAAGAGGATGTGATTCAGGTGATGCCAATTCAAGTCATTAAAAATGCATTAACATGATAGCAAATCAGATTATAAACCAGAAGATAAATTTTTATTTTTCCACCTAAAAGTACTCATAAACTGTGTGGTGGTCATGCATGTCCTAACTTCTAAGTGGTAAATCATGGCATGTTACAACATGCCAACACCAGTCTCTTTACATATAAAACTATACTCTGACAGAAATTTAGGTTTAATTTACTAAACAAATACAAGGCAGATAAACACAAAAACTCCTGTGAATAGATCAGTAAAAAGAGACTTACTCTGTGCTAAAAGCAGTAAGTACATTCCCTTCATACTGTTGATGAGTGTGTGAGAGCTATGTTATGTGTTGAAGCCCCTTGTTGCATGCTGTTAAAAATGTAACAGGATGTAAGGCAGCGATGGGCAAACTGTGGTTTTCAAATGGCATTGTACGGTATGCTCTGAGTATGCTGACTTATGTAGACATAAACACACGCAGTACATCTTCACTAAGCCTAAAAAAAGGAAACAGCACTCTTCATGCAAAAACTTTAAAAGAATAAGAATTAGAATACAGAGAATCTAACCTTTTTCGGTAAGATTACAAAGTGATATAAAGGAAATTGTACTTTTAATAGACCATTTTTCACTGAAACAAAACAGGAAAAGGTCAAATAATGCAATTGAATTAAACAGCCACTAGATGGAAGACTTACCTTCCAAGTACCTTTTCCAATGTAAAAGCTTTTGATTAATAAATTATTAGTTTTATATATATATAAATGTGTGTGTGTGTGTGTGTGTGTGTGGTTTATGAGGACATAAATTTGTATAATGACATGGGTATGACATAGATATTATAATGTGAAGGTGGTTTATGAGGACACTTGCTGTGTCCCTGTAACTCAAATGGCTTAAAAACACTAGATGGTGTTTTTTTTTTGTTTTGTTATTTTGAAATCTAAAAATGCTGAGAGTTTCCTGTGAGGGGTAGGTTTAGGTGTAGGGTTGGTGTGGTCGCCACAAGTATAGTAATACCAGTAAATTTTGACCTTGTGGGGACACTTTTTAGGTCCCCATGAGGAAACAACCTTATAAATCATACAGAATAAAGTATTCTGAAAATCCAAAAATGTATAAAGTTTTCTGTGAGGGGTAGGGTTAGGGTAAGGGGATAGAAAATCATTACCCCTATGGAATGTCCCATAAGGATTGGAATAATTCTGTGTATGTGTGTGTGTGCGTGTGTGAAATGTTGAAGTAGAAAGACTAAAATAGTATTTTCTTGTCATTTTTACATAGATGTATCTCTTTCAGTTCACTTAAAGTCATGTGGTATGACAAATTAAACACACACACACACACACACACACACACACACACACACACACACATAAAATATATCTAAAATAATAAATTTTAAATAGATACATCTCTTGCAGTTCACGTGTAGTCATGTAGTGTGGCAAATTCCTGTTTAAAAGTAAGAATTATACGAGAATTAGAAAATATTACATTTCTAAAATGTCATTTAAGCATGTCACACTGCAAGAGGACGCTTCTGTCATTGCCTGATATGTCAGATCAACTACCTGAATACATTTATTTCCAAGAGCTACACAAGTATCTCTCTCTGACATGTACACATTCTCTAAATTCTAGTTCATCCACAACTGTTTTGAATGTCATCAAACTGGCTTTGCTGCTTTCAACAATGAAGCAAATGACTGACTTTCTCAATATCTTTTTACATACAAGCGCACACCCACCCACAAAAGCTTCCTGTGTGGGGGTATGGGCTCTAAGACCTTGTGCTACAAAGTGTTGGACAGAAAGAAACAGGCAGGCAGAGAAAAAGAGAGAAGGCCGCAGAACAGACAATAAACAGTACTAGGTATGCAACAATGAAAAAAGCGAGAGAAACTGAAGAGAGAGATGAAGGGCGGAGAGGGTCACAGTGATACTTAGAGTTGACCACAGAACCTGTGAACTGTTGCTGCCACTGCTTCCGTGACGACACTTCGCACAGTTCCTCTACTCAACTACAGACCTACAAGAGACACACAGAGAGAAAGTGAAATATGGACTCCTTTCAGAAGCCCAACGATCTCCTCAATCTCTGACATGACAGAGGAAGCTGCTGTGTCACACATCATGCCATGGATGCCCAAGCCCACATTCTGAGGGACCTATTGGTCAAAATCGCAAGCAAGGAAGCAGAAGAGGAAGGGGCAGAGAACGGCTTTGCTGGAGAGTTTTTGGTAAGTTATTAACAAAATGGCAGGGTTTCGTTCGAGACAAAGAAAATACGTTCTCAGATGTTCAGATTCATGTTATGTGACAACACATAGTTTGCAAAAGATACCAACGTACACCTGTATGGGGTAGCTGTATGCTAGGCTTAAAACAATCTTGCTTTTTTACATTACATGCAATGTTTGTGCGGCAATGTGAAGATTTGTAAATGAATGGACTGAGATAATAAAAATATTAGCATTGCATGTGCCAAAAGTAAGCTAAAAATAAAACATGTCTGGGCAGCGAGTTGATGCAAAGGCTTAAATGGCTAAGCGTGGACTTCCTCTTCTTAATACAGTGCCTCTCACTTTAGGCTTTTGTACAAGACGTTTTAAACCTGGTGTGGTTATTTATTACCAAACTAATTTATTATTGAATCTATGGATGACTGTCTACAACAAGGGACTTTTTGGACCCCACTTCTGCTTAGATTTGTTTCCAAAATAACCTTCATATGCTATTTCCCTCAAATGTCAACTGTTAGATATCCATGTGAACAGTCATGGTGACTGAGAGGAAGTTACTCATGACCCATGCTGAGCTGTTGACTCAAACTTAGCAATACAAAAATGAAAAAATTCAAAAATGCTTGTTCTCTTATGATGTTTTATTATTATTATTATTATTATTATTATTATTATTATTATTATTATTATTATTATTATTATTATTATTATTATTATTATTATTATTATTATTATTATTATTATTATTATTATTATTATTATTATTATTATTATTTAAAAAAACAAAACAAAAACAAAGTGCTTTACTATTTTTTTACTTTCTTGTAAAACAGTAAATTCGAAAATTCATGGATATCAACAATTATATATATTTTAGCATTACAAATACTACTGTGACTAAAGAGATTACACATACTGGTGGATTATCCATTACATAAACAAAAAATAAATAAATAATAATGATTATGGTAATCACCAATACTGTTAGTTTAGGGTAGCTGTAGCACAAACCTTACATTGGGTGGTGGTGGTCTAATGAATTTGTTAAGCACTGTACATAAACATACATATCTGTATGGGCTAGATATATTTATTAATATATGAAACCATTCCAATTTCTAATAGATTTCATGTATGTCTTTATTTCATATGACAAACATTTTGTATATGTACATTTATTACATATATTACATTTATGTATGGGTGTAAATGAAAATATCGAGCATATATATTTTAGGAAGCATATTTTGGGGTCATTAGCATCAAAATGTTTTAAAACCATTGCTGTAAAAGAAGGTTACAACACTGGATTGTCATACGACACACGATTGCCATGTATGACAACTAAAAAATACCATCACTTAATTTTTAAGGCTTAAAAATGTATCACCAAGTTACATGTTACTCTTGTATCTATAACTAAAATGTATACCTTAAAAATGTATCACCAAGTTACATGCTACTCTTGTATCTATAACTCAGTAAAGCGTGACACATCTGTACACATTTGCTAAACCCTGAAGTACCAAACAGATTTTAGGCCTGTCTTTGCCACTACAGCTTTATCCTGTCCTGCTGAACAAAACATGCTCTTTAGTCCAGGCTGAACGCTACAGAGTGTCTTTTATAGTCGTCAGCAGCTGCAAAGTGTTCAGTTTGTGTCTTTATACAGATTTTCCCATTGTGAAACCAGGCCACGAGGAAGGCCCTGTATGTCCCGTCTGCTTTCTCAATCGCATGAAGTGGTCTCTTCCTACTCCGATTAAAAAAAGCACTTTCAGACATGCTGCTCTATTATCTCTGTCAAACTTCTGCCAAACAAGACTTCTGCCATAATAGTGATTCGACTCGCTCACTAATAGAGTGTTTACAGGAAGAGAAACTGTCTATTTGGCAGGGCATGCAAATCTAAGTTCCCATCACACTGGTCCTCACTGCTGGACTGCAATTTATGCCCACACAAGGGACATCAATGTAGAGAAATGTCAGAGCCCAGTCTCACTGTACAAAACTCTTGGACAAAACATGAGGGTTTCCCACAGTGGGAGGGGCTGGTTCCTCATAGGCAGTCCTGCCTGTTTCGACTCAGAGATCCCATGCTAATTACTCAGCTTGCTATATTGCTCACTGTCTGTTGGGCTCATAAGGGTTCTCGTAAGCTCAGCTGTGGTCGGAAAGTCTCTTGGTCTGATCAAGGTGCTTGTGCGCAGAGAGACACACAGTTGAGCGATGGTACATCCCACATGCATATTGTGGCAGTCACACACACTCACGCATACACAGACAGACTTTTCTAGTTTTCACAAATCTTAACCACAGGGCTGTAAAGTGCTTTAGTGCTTTTCCACAGGGCTTTAGTCTGTTAGTATCAGATCACAGTATCACAGTATCACAGTTGAGATGTCAAATACATGGCAAATAAGATCGTTTCAAACACAGAAGGTTTTCTTACTCTGCTTTGTCTTTTAAAATAATATCAGTATTGACAGCTCAGCCCTGAACATATGGCTTGGACTACCTGCAATATAAGCAGAAAATAAAATGATGAGAGAATACAAAAGTTTTATAGCACAAACTTATACAAAATCATAACTGAATCTTTTGTAAATTGTTCAAAACAGAAACTGAAGAGACAGTCTACTAAATATCGTGCGGAGAAGACATACCCCACCACAGTTGCGGACAAACAAGACAATGTGAAGAAGAACAGATACAAAGACATTGTTCCCTGTGAGTATCCCATTTGACATCTGACTAAACTATAGTACAGTACAGTATACTATACCATAATATACTGTACCGTACTATTTTCTACAATATATTATACCCACTAAGCACACATACAGTGCATCTGGAAAGCTAATATCTGTGTACTAATATCTGATAAACATTTTTAAAAAAGCAGATTTACATACACTATAAAAATATCCTGTTACATTTAAGGAAAAAAACAGCAATTATGGTTGCCAGAAATTCAGCATAAAAAAACATGGAAAATGTTTCAGGTATGTTCAAATGTTCTGACTGTATATTTTACAACATAAACGTACATTTCATTAAGTTATATAATGTTAAAATACCAGTCTGCATGAAGTACCAAAATCTCCTTATACTGATAAATATACTGATAACTACTAGCGTATGGTGTCAAAATAGAAAACCACATGATGAATCGCAAGTGGCTTGTTGTCTATAATAAAAGGCCAATGCTTGTACGTAAACGGTGCACAGGGTCATACACACAGAAACAAAACACCATCAGTGTAACACACAACACTAAAATAATGCAATAAACATCAACTAAATAACAGGAAATGTAACACAAACACCTTAATGCACTGATAACAAAAATATGTTTTTTTTTTTTACGTAAAATATATTCATGTGATGTGTCATGCAGGGACTGGGAATGTCCTTGTACGGTTTGTGTGCTGTCTGGGTATATTATACCGTAAAATATTATATTTCATCATAGTAGACAATGCTAAAGACAAACATGGATGTGGGAGATGAACACAAGATTTGTGAAAGTGGCAGTTACATAAAAAACCATGGAAAGTGTTGATTGTGAAGATTACAGAAACAAGATGTGCTAGAGATGCTGATGGCTGTATTTTCTCACAGTTGATCACAGCAGAGTGAAGCTCTCCCTCATCACATCCAAACATGACACAGATTACATCAATGCTAGTTTCATTAAGGTAAGGAAGTGCAAGAAAGATCTCAAGCTATACACATTTTACCAGATTTGAAGAGTATACAACTATACACTGATCAGATTAAACAGAACATGTAATGCTTAAACAATAACTGACAAAATATCAGTGCGATTCAGGAGGATTCAGTTCTGTTTTATTTCAGGGAGTGTTGGGCTCTAGGGCGTATATTGCCACACAAGGCCCGCTGCCAAACACTGTGCTTGACTTCTGGAGGATGCTTTGGGAATACAATGTGCAGGTAAGCGCTTGGTTATGAACATTTCACACACATTCCACTTCCTGTAGAAAACAGGTTCAACCTGTTAGGTGAGCTTTGGGTGAGATCTCAGGCCAAGGAGAAACATTCACACAATGAAATCTACAGAAATGCCTCTATAATATCTCACTCGCTCTCTGCAGGTTATTGTGATGGCTTGCCGGGAGTTTGAAATGGGAAGGGTAAGTTGTAACTGACAGTGTGTTATAGGGGAAATGTTGACAGTCACGGTGTTTTAAAGTAAACATTTTTTATTAACCACATCCTCAGAATGGTGAGGCAATGCATCAAGCATGTCATTTTCTTCTACTTCTTTTTTTATCTTGAGCTCCCACCCTTTCAAAACTTTTGATACGGTTACAGTGCTGCCATGCACTCCGCGTAGAAATTCTCATAGAGTAGACAGAAGCAAGCAGTTGAGACTGAATGCTGCTTTTCCTCTTTCTTTCAGAAAAAATGTGAGCGTTACTGGCCGGAGTCAAAGGATGAAGTGTTTGTGTGTGAGCCCTTTACCATATACTATGTAAGAAACACCTCTTCCCTCACTCACACCAAACTTCCTGTCCTTGTGTTGTGTTTTATTTGCGCTTACACACACACATCTGTTCAAGCCCGATTCTCAGTATTCACGCAGTATCTAAAACACTACATATTGAACCACTAAGTACGATGTTGCGTTCTTTCACAATGTCACTATATTTTATTGGTATGTTGACATTTATAACAAACAAAAATGTTACCGTTTAAAAAAACACATTATCAGTACTATCAGGGCTCACAAATGATCAGTACTATATTGGTTATTGGTATCAGTCTAAACTGAATATTTAATTGTGCAAGGTTATTTGCTTTATTTAGATTACCTTTTTTATAGGACTCACCTGCATTAATAAAAGTTGGTTTTAATATAAAGTAATATTTTGTATAGATTATTCAGAGGTGTTTCACCTGTATTTTGAATTAGGAAATGCCTGTAAACGTAATGGATAATGGCAGAAAATCACCGGTACCTTTTTATTCTTTTTTTTTAGTTTATCTTTAAAACACTAGTAAATGTAGTAACACTTCTGAATGTAATCTTTAGCAAATCTCAAAATGAATATCAATGTTTCATATTGTACTTCATAATTTTGTGCTGCATGCTTAAATTCACTTGTAGCACTTAAAAAAATGTTTATTTTTAGTTTATTTATCTCTTAAAAACAATAATGTTATATTTAAGGGTTGTACATTCTGCACCTTTTAGCACTATGGTTTTCACTATTGAATAATATTAGCCAACATATTATCTGCAATTTACTGATCCAATGAGCATTCAAGTCATGTACATGTTTGATTTTGTCCAGGAGTCTGATGAGAATAAGGGAGAATATTTGACACGGACACTGAAGGTGACATTTAAACAAGTAAGTAACATTTCTTTGATCTTGACTTCACCGCACTGAAAAATATGTTAGTTTACCCTATTTTACAGGCTTTATAGTTTATACGAAAAGATTGTACATTTAGTTAAATGTTTTTATTGCTTTTTATCCTTGCTTTTAAAATAAAACAATTTAAAAATCAAATTTTCCCCAATGTCCTGACTAGTTGTTTGCCATTAAATAACTGCTTTATAAACTGATCGCTGGATGTGTTCACACTTCAGTCAAGTTTAATAAGCTTTAAAAATATTGCTTTAGGTCAAACATTTTGTCGTGGTGACCTATGACCCGTTCATAGATTTTCCCTTGAAAATGTCATTGCGTAAGAGTAGAAGTATTCAGCTTTAATAGTCAAAAAGTTCAGACTGTACAGACACTGTAGTGGAACAAACATAAACACAGACAGGTGCTGACATTTCAGCAGATGTTTTGTAGTGATGAAAGAAAACCACCAAAATGTGGTGGTTTAAAAACCAGGTTACCAGAATAAACAAACAGTCTATATTACACCGGTTATTTTTAGGTGTCTCGGACACTGAAACAGCTGCACTATGTGAACTGGCCAGATCACGGAGTACCCGACTCCATTCCTGCCATCCTGGAGCTGCTGCAGGACATGCGGATTTACCAGGATCATGACGAGATTCCCATCTGTATTCACTGCAGGTAAATGCCTCTATTTGCTGTGATGGACTGTTAGGATTGATTTTTACAATGACTGCATTTGAGGGCTAATCAGATCAGTCTGAGGTCATATTGTGGCCATGGTGTAATTTTTGGTGGCCATGAATGCAAGATACTGATACAAACAGGTTGTTTGTATCGGTAACCAAGGAAGAAGCCCACCTCCGTTTTTTACACAGGAAATGTGTTGGTGGTTGACCAACAACAAGCAAATGCCCCAGCAAGTATCTGCACTACTGCTAACACTGAGTTACAATGCCAGTTAATGCTATTCAGAAAGACTTTACATATCAAACAAGCTAGTGAATGAATCTACTGCCACATTTATATATAAATATATACTACAATTATGTTTCTGTTTTCAATTATTTTCATGTTGTGGCTGATAGCTGACATTAATTAATTTCAATACTACTTGGTCTAAAGAAATGACAAATAAAATAATGGAAAATATATAATTAAAATATATATGTTTTAAATGCTACAAGTGAATCTGTCATCAAATTATAATGCATAGTATGAAAATGGATATTTGTTTTGAAATTAGCTAAAGATTAGCTACATTCAACAGTGTTATTCAACTATTAATGCTGTAAAGATTAACTTTAAAAAGTTTTTCTACACAGAATATTCTGAGCACCTTATAGGCAGCTCATTGACTTGAAATTTTCCATCACTCCACAGCAGTGTTATGTAGAAAACTGCAACTCATATACTACACTCATACTACACTCAAGGGTGTAAGTTGCTCAAATGTAAGAAAAGAGAATTGTGTTTTCACTGTGGCTCATTCTATTGGAACTCTTGGATTTGCAGTGCAGGCTGTGGACGAACAGGTGCATTGTGTGCCATTGACTATACCTGGAATCTACTGAAGAGACAGGTAAGAGTTCAAAACATCTTATTGAAGCTTTCATTATACTGGCACAATATAATCTATATTCTGACAAGTTGTTGATCTTATTTGCTCTTGTTTAGATGATACCAGAGAATTTCAGTATCTTTGAACTGGTAAAGGACATGCGTACACAGAGGCCCTCTGTGGTTCAGACTAAGGTAACCAACTTAGTTTCTTAAATTGCCATCATCAATAAAAACAAAAAGTCTCCATTTTCTTAAATAATTAAATAATTTATTCTCCTCATAGGAACAATATGAACTAGTATACAGGACCATCAAATTGCTGTTTGAGAGATATCTGGCAGCAATGGATGAACCAAACAGAGAGGTTAGATAAGCCATCATTATTACTCACTCTTTATTTACATAAATACACAATTTTATTTCCCATTGATTTTGCTTCCCAGTTATGATCCATTATACAACATTTGCTGACCTTATATGGCATGCAGCTTTGCATTCTTAAATTAACAATTTAATTTGATCATCGATCAGGTCCCAGCTTCCCCCTCTCCTGTCACCTTAAGTAGTGGGAGTGAGCTCTCAGATTTCAGCGACTCCGAATCAGAGACTGGGACAGACTTCAGAGCGTTGCTTCAAACTGAGCACAGGTATGAGGAAATATCTCCTTTTAATATAATTTATCCACATTTTAAAGGAATAGTTCACCCAAAAACAAACATTCTGTCATTATTTATTCATGCTCATGAGGGTGAATAAATATTCATTTTTGGCTGATGTAATTTCTGCTCTAATAACATCACTAAGGATTATATATATATATATATATATATATGGACAACTTTAAAGGCGATTTTCTCAATATTTTTTATTTTTTTGCACCCTCAGATTCCAGATTTTCAGTTGTATATATATAATAGTTGTATCTCGGCCAAATATAGTCCCATCCTAACAAACCATACATCAATGGAAAGCTTATTTATTCAGCTTTCAGATGATGTATAAATCTCAATTACAAAAAAATTGACCCTTATGACTGGTTTTGTGGTCCAGGGTCACACACACACATATCACATATATATATATATATATATATAGTGGGCCTGTCCCAAAACCAACATTTGCGGTCTTTGCACTTGAACACTTGTGTACTTACAAGACATATTTCCTGTATTTGGCCCATGTGGTCAAGACAGGTCTGTGTAGAACTTATTATTACCTGATGGAACACACTACAGCATAGTGCTGTAAAAATGTAAGTGAAATTTTGTGTAAGTTTATACATTTTTATTTTCAGTTCTTTGCACTTTGAAATAAACATTCTGTTCAGCAGTTCCTATGTAACAGAAGACAATTTTTGTGGTGACTCTAAGTGATAAGCAGTTTCAAAAGCAGTTGCAAACATTTTACAAAATACACATACCCATCTCTGCACTAATTCAATGTTAAACACTTTTTTTACTAACAAATTTTGTAACATCTAAGTAATTTAACTTACACTGGAAAGTTTTACTTGACATCTCACCATTTTGGGCTATCCTTGTTCCTGAACATAATGTGTTACACTTAGCCTCAAATACCACACCAAAGTGCTATTAGAGATTTAGTGTGCATCAAGGACACTGAGCTTTAGCATTTTTCAGATCTGGGACAGTCTTTTGCACTTATTTCCTGCTGCATACACGCATTCTCAAGTGGCCAAGATAATAATTGTGGGTACTGGGACAGGCCCAATAATTGTTCCCAAGAGGTTTCTCCAAACACTCCTTAAATGTCATCAACAGTCTTGAATTGTTTCATGTCAAAGGGTAATTTCACAATTGGCTGGTTTGGTTCGATTAAAACGTGCGATTACTCTGCTAGTGTGGTTCATTTGAAAAGTATGAACATTGCCATACGAACCTTGGTGCGCACCAAACAAATGGACCGAGACCTCCTGAAAAGGTGTGCCTCGGTGCACTTCCAAACAAACTCTGATGCAGTTTCAATGAAATATGAACGGAACGTGGACCAAATACATCTAACAAATCAAAACAGGAAGTGATGTGACAAATGCGACCATAAAAAGGACTGAACGCTTAAGAATACCTGGTTCTTCTTGTCATATGATCTATGGTGTTTATTACAGTTCAGTGAAGGAATCGGAACTGCCGTCTCCTTGCAGCAGATCTCTGTGTGTGCAACAGAGGAATTCCTGGTGCTGTTTTGATTCCTTTACACAATTTAGAAGCTCTTTGTGAGTTATTAGCTGGTAAAAATATGTATACACTAGTGCTGTCAAAATTAGTGTGTTAACGCACGCGATAATTTTTTTTCAGTTTAACGCATTAAACATATTTAACGCAATTAATGCAGGGGTGGAGCTAGGGTTGGCCACACCACTCACAACTGCTGCTTCTGTCTCTTTTTTCTTGACAAGAATTGCGTTTATTTAGATGCGGAACGTCTTTACGACCACTTCACCTCAGCGCCAAGCTCTAGTCAAACGAGCGTGGAAAAGATACAGGTGATAAGGGAGCTTCAGCAGAACAACAGTGAACTGCGGTCAGATGAGATGTTGTCAGGCCATATGTCAAATGATTTTTCCTGTCCTGTCAGCCATTATACTGTGCTCGTAGCCCATACTCTTCAATTGCACGTACAAATGCGGTGGCGTGTGCTCTATTATATTAAGCACTATATTATATTAAAGCGCAAATGAAACTACGAGCACGCAATGTCGTAGTTATGTCGTCAGTTAAGACATGAAGTCATGAAGTAAGGTGATTAAAGCTGCCTTAAAACTGCATGTATGTTAGTATGTGTTATATATGAGTCACATTTAATAAAATGTCTCTGAAATGCAGTGGTTTTCAAAACTGTCCTGGAGCAGCCCAACACTGTCTCCCAATCTAACACACCCGATTCAACTCGTCAGCTCATTAGTAGAGACTTTAAGACCTGAGGTGGGTCAGAAAAGCTAAAGAGTTCAGCAGTGGCAGCTCATAAAGCAGCCAAAATAACCTAATAACCCAGCTGCTGTGATGACTGCTAATCAAAGAACAAAAGAAAAAAGAGCTTTAAAGATCCATCTATATTTAATTTAGAATTTAGTGTTTGATAACTTTATTCAATTTCTGTATATTTCCTATTTGCTGAAGTGCACAGGTAGCTAAATATGACATTTATTATAATGGGTTTATGTGAAGATTGTTTTAAGTTCACTTTAAATGTTTTAAGTTCACTTTTAAATGTTAAAATTGATAGCTCTCAATTATACTGTAATGTTGAATGGCTAAATATTAGGGGGAAAAAACAATTTCCTAGAGACATCGGTAGTATTGGTATCAGTGATACTCACATTCAGACATAAAAAACATGCCACTAAACTAATATAAAAAAAATATACTGTCTTTATGTTGTTTCTACATTAATTTGAAGATTGAATGTAAAATTATTGCAATATTAAAGTATATTTTAAAACTTTAATGTTAGGTGGGATTAATCGCAGTTAATTTCAGAAAAAATGTGTGATTAATTCGTTTTTTTTATTTTTATTGATTGACAGCACTAGTACACACATATAATGAGTGCATTCAGCCCAGCACACATCAGTTTGGGATGTTTGTGTAAATTCGTAACATATACGTCATAAATGCTGTCCAATCAGGTTGTGACCGTATCCTTATGCCTTTTATTTTGTATCTTTAGGTTCGGTTTAAAGAAAGACAGCGTGAAAGCTAAGCGAACTAGGACTAAATGTTTAATTTTAGTTTTTTTGGTCCAGACCAAAAGAACCAAGAGAACAAAACTGCAAGTGTAAACACACTCTAAGACACATTGTGACTGTCTTTGTTGTATTCCTGATCATAATAAAATCTTTCACTGTTGTGATAGGAATGAGATGGAAATTCCAATGGATGAACTCAATCATGTCACAGACAAAGTCACTTCTTGGCCACAGCCTTATTCACAACCATTCAGTCAAGAGGTCTTCTACACAAAACTCAATCCTGAAGACATGCTCAATACAACGAGTGAATGGGCCCAGATTAAAGATCAGAGGTTATTCATAGCACCAACTCCTCAAACAGACTTTACAACCCATGGATCTCAAAGAACTGAGCCATCCACCAGCTTCAACACTGATCTCACCCAAGCTGCATGTTCAAACTATCCCATCAGCCTAGTACCTGAGCTGAGACCGAGTATGAAGCATCTGGAGTGTGCAGAAAACCAAGATGTCAGTTCTGCTGCCAAAGACCACAACCCTATTATCCCCAGCACAGTCTGCTTCACTGTGGAAGATCCTTATTTTGGTCCTGAGTCTCCACCAGGTAGCGACAATCACAGTGTTATGGACACTATGATTCGTGAACCATGGATGGAGAACCCTTGTTTCACAATACCTAGTTTAGCTCTTAATAATCAGGTGTTAGAACTGCCAAAACATGACTGCAAAGACAAAGGTATGACTATTTTAACAACTGATTTTCTGAAAAACTATGATGAATCACTTGATGATGATTTCCTGTTTTATAATTTGAATAAAGGTGCAAATACACCTTCATCTGATGAAGACACCCCTCCTCCTTTGCCAGAGCGAACCCCTGAGTCATTTATACTGGCAGATGAAATTAATGGTTAGTCCAACTTAAGGTCTAAATGTATATCCTTACCAATGCTTTTTTAGTTGTATTTTATATACTATTACAGTATTTTTTATTAACATTTTGAACTGGCTTTTGTTTTTATATGTTCAGTTTTCATTTTAATGTTAGTAATAGTATGTGATGTTGTCATTTTTATTAGATCTTGCTTTTAATACTTCTATTTAGCTTTAATTTATTTGATTTCAGTTTTAGTTTCCGTAATTTGGTAAGCCTTTATGTATAATGTATCATTAAGGTATTCATAATTCACTGAAATGCATTATATCTTTACATAAATTATTGTAAACAAATTAAAATGCATTACAACATTTGCAGATTCCATTGTTTATCATGTATTTTAATGCATTAATTAAATAAAATGAAGTATTATAATGTAAAGCATTATATAGGCCTCAAGAAAAGTGTTACCTGAAATTTTAGTACTTATTTATTTCTATTTAATATTTATATCTTCTATGATTTCAACTTTATTTATTAGCTATAGTTACAATAACAACACTGATTCTCACTTGAATAAACTGACATTTCAAGACATAGGCTACAACATATACAAATGGTCCAGTACATTTTCTATTAAATTTCTTAAAATATTTTTTAAACCTATACCACAATATATGGTCTTGTTTCCAGATATCAGTGAAAACACCGAGATGTTGACATTGATGATCCCAACCAGCTCAGACTCTGAGAGCGTCAACAGAGGTGAGAATTATGCACACTTGAAAATTTGTGTATAGATTTGATGGACAGCACCTGTAAATGATCCCGTTTTCTCTAAAAAGACAGCCTGCCCTCACCTGTTCCCCCACTGCCTGAAAGAACTCCAGAGTCTTTTGAAATGGCCACGGATGAGGGTATGACAAAATGGGCAGGGATGAATCCATAACAAATTTCATCTGGTCACTTCTTAGTTACTTATCAAATTGTCATCTAATTTCCAACAGATCTGGTACAAAATGTGACACAGGAAAAGCCACAGGATGTCATAATGAGAGTTGGGAAATCTCTAGAATGGTCTGGGCAAACTAATGAAGCTCAGACAGACGTGAAACGATCTTGGTCCAGGAGCAAGGTGAGAGGAAGCAGGGTGTATAGACTAATGAATAATTTCAGCCTATTAATAGAACACACCAGGCTAAACAATATAATCGTAAATAAAATTATTTTCTTTATTTCAGAGCTTAAAATTTAGAATGTCACTTCCTGGTAAGTCAGTCATATATACAGTGGAGATCAAAATTAGAGAACAACCTGCAATTTTCTAAATTTCAAGGTCACTGCTTAGTCATATTTGAAGTTATTCTAACAGGAGTAAGAGGGCAGTTTTTTATGCATATTTCATTAATTGTATTCAGAAGCACAGTATTAAAAACCTAAAAGAGATATTTGAAAAAGAACTCTGATCAAAATTAGAGAACACTTACAGAAACCTACAAGTTATTGGTGTTTATCTGGCACCTGGTGCTAATTTCCTTAATTATAATGACAAATCCTATTTAACTGGCAGTATTCCTCTAATTTTCACTGAGATTGCAAGATGGCAGGCCGCTCTAAGGTGACTGAAACCCTTCAACAGGAGGCAGTCCAGATGAAGGCCAAAGGGATGACCCTTTCAGCCACTGCACGAGAGGCTGGTCGTTCCAAATGTGTGATTTCTAGAATATTGCAGCTGTACAATGACACTAATTCATTCAAGTCCCCCAAAAAGGCTGTGCAAAGACAAATGCACAAGAAGACAGGATAATTCGGAGACACTCAATGGGGAATCGGTTCAACGCTGCAGCTGGAATTGCTCGCCAGTTTAGCGATGAACAGGGTATGGATCTGTCTCGGCACGTTTAAAGGGGTCCTATTATGCTCTTTTACAAAGTCTTGATTTTGTTTTGGGGGTGTACTAGAACATGCTCTCATGCTTGGTGGTTCGAAAAACGCATTATTTTTCACATAAGTTACATTATTATAATACCTTTCTCCCCAGCCTGGCACAAATGGCTCGATTAGTTCCGGGTTTGATGAAGGCCCGCCTTCCGAAAAAATAAATGTGTTGTGATTGGTTAGCGGTCTCAGTGCGTTGTGATTGGTGAACAGCTTAGACGGTGTTTCAATACTGCTCCGCCCCTTGCCAAAGCAGCAAGTTCTGTCTGCTCCGGTATAGTTAAGGATGGCGTCAATATTGCCATATCAATTTGAGCCGGATTCAGACCCCGAGAATATTGAACAAGAGGATCGCGCAGAATCTTTGGACGCACGGATATTGCAAGACATATAAGAGTGGTAATGTTATTGTTGTTGTTGTTGTTTTTTTTGGCTAAATCACGTTTTAGATGGGATGTCAACAACCGCTTAAAAATAACTGCATTTACTATGTACAGATAAGTGCATATATATTATGTTTATTATTCTTTAATTCTAACATTATAACATGAATTGCAGCGAAACTGTTATACAGTTGAACTTACTTATACCATAGTCCAGTGTTTCCCACAGACTTGCACTCTCTATTTGTGGCGGCATATATATGCAAATTCATTCTCTGCCAGCAGGAGGCAGTGCAGTGCTCATGTTTATTCAATGAAGTCAAAGCCTTTTGAAAAATCTATTTGTGATGGTCAGTTTTGATATTGTGGCGGGCGCCACAAATAAATCAATGTATGGGAAACACTGTAGTCTCATAATTGAAGTGTAAATTCTGCAGATTACATCATTCTCCAGTATTGTACTGTCAGCAATTTACAAAAACGTTTTCATAATTGTAATAGGGATGTTCATTTGAACCGTTTAACCGGTTAACCGACCGTAAGAATTTTGACCGATTAATACAATCAGTTAAACGTGTTTCAACGGCCGCTTTATCGCATCCAGTGTAGACAGACTTTAGCTGTTGCGGAATGGCGAGACAATTGTCGCGTCTGGTGTAGACACGGTGTTACTCACCTATCGAGAAGAAACAAAGCAACGTCGGCGTCCGATCTCAGGCCTTCCCGCTCCTTGAGTTCTCTCCAGCGCTGGAAAGGTGATCCGATATTTATCCGCCATTTTCCTCTTTTGTTTTTTATCCGCTATCTCTATCTTTCTGTCGCTAATGTCCATCCTGTGCACTGAGCGTTTTCTCCTCCACATCATGAGTAGACACGCCCCTTACTGCTGATTGACTACAAGTTTGTTTTGGTACTCGGCCCAACTCAGTTTTCTAAAGCGTTTTCTAAATCGCTACGCTTATAAAAAAAAATTGTTTTTTAGGGAGAAAAAACATAAGTCGCGTGTATAAGTGGCATTTTATTGTTTCATTCAGAAATAGGCCTAATGCCCACGCGAAATGTTTACAAACATTATAACACTGTAAACATAGCTAGGCTATTTTAGTTCCCCTCACTCCACAACAAATCCTTTCAATTAACAGTATTTAGAAAAGAACAAGAATTAAAAATATAAGAAGTTATAGCAATATAAACGACAAGCCAAAACAAATTAATTTAGGCTAAAAGGAAACTGAAACCAACGTTGGATCTCTCATTCCACACAAAATCAAATGTTTCCGTATTCGCGATGTATTTGAATAGCAAATTATTATTTACTATGTAGCCTACTTCACTCACGTTCCAATATCCA
>NW_015653472.1:2375532-2389750 GCF_001515625.1 Sinocyclocheilus rhinocerous
ATCGGAATTGTAAAAGGTTTGCCTTTATTTGTGTACATTCACAATAAAAACAAATCTTTTTGCTTTTGTAAAATAAGCCTAAAGAAAAATAGAAAAACAGGACTTTCGCGCAGCACAAAAATGAACCGAAACTCTGCATAGCCTACTAGGCTACTTGTTGCACAGTTTTTTTCTCCTCTGGCAGAAGCGCTGCAGGAGCGTGATGTGATATGATATGACCATGTGTATCCTCATGTTCTGTTGTTTGCTGCTTTTTGCGCATGTAAAATGAATCCCACTTTAGCAAAAGAAAACCAGTCTCCTCTTGGCTTAAATCGAAATCCTCCGCCATTCTAATCCTCGTTTTGTACTTCTAATAAGTGACCGTTGTTTTGTTTTGATCTCTCCGCTGCGCTTCCGCGTTCGTCACTTCTGAGCGGTGCATGCGCAAAGCTGACCTCATACGTCATCCGCCTGGAGCTGCTTCCGTGTACAACTGTTGGCGCAAGCTACATTAAAGTGATTATTACGTTTTGAATAAGGATATTTTTCTTACAAAAACGCATCGATTCTCTACAGGAGGCCTGGAAAAATAAAAACTTAGGAAAAATAACCGAAATGAACATCCCTAAATTGTAACATACATATTTACAAACATAATTATTCAGGTGCATGTGTAATAACTTGCGAAAACTTGACGCTACAGCAGCACTTCTTCTTTGTCGTCGTCTTGTCTGATGCACTCAACCAAGCTCTAACCACGACCTCGCCGCTCCCCACCCCCCAACCTTTCGAATTTCGTTGGGGAGAATTATTTTAATGAGATTCTAATGGGCCGCTTTGTGACATCACAAAATCCGGAAAACAAACGCTGTAGTCCAAACGAGCCGTTCGTTGTAGTTCTTGAAAAGGGATTTTTTAAAAACAAAATATCTCCCTTTGGAGTGAAATTTGAGATTTGTAACTTTGTAGATCTTTTTTATGCCAAAACATACACACTACACACTGACTAAAATTCAAAAAGTGAAAAAGCATAATAGGACCCCTTTAAGAGATGTCGGACTGAAAGCGCCCTCTACAGTGACCAAGCCTCTCATCAGCAAAAAGAATCAAAAGACTGAGCTCACCTTTGCTTAGGAGAATGTTGTGTGGAGAGAGGAGAACTGGTCCAAAGTTCACTTTAGTTATGAGAGCAAGTTTAATTTATTTGTGTCTGATCATGGGAAACATTATGTTCAGCATCAAACTGGGGAAAGACTGAACCCCGAGCACGTAAAAAAGTGAAAGGTGGAGGAGGAAGTGTCATAGTTTGGGGGATGTTTTCTGCAGCAGGAGTTGGGCCTCTTATACAGACACATGGCAGGGTGAATGCAAATGTGTATCAGAACCTCCTTCAGCACCATGCAGCTCCTTCCCTGCATGCGTCTCCCAATCAGCCTGCAATTTTCATGCAAGACAATGCCCCCGTCACAATACAAAACGGATAAAACTGTTGTTCCTTGAAGCTGAAAACATTGAAATAATGAAATGGCCGGCCCAGAGTCCTGATCTAAACCCAACTGAAAATCTCTGGAAAATCTTTGGCAACAAAGTTACGGCTAAGAAACCCACTACAGTTACCAAAATATGGAAGAGACTGGAAGAAGAGTGGACCAAGATCACACCAGCGCAGTGTGAGAAACTAGTGATGTCCTACAGCCGCAGATTCTGAGATTCATTGCTGAAGTCATTCAAAGCAGGGGCCTCTACACTTCCTACTAATATCTGACAGTTGTAACACTTCTTTCATGCTACAGTGGTTACTGTTCTCTAATTTTGATCACTGTGTTTTCTACAAAATAAAGGTTTTTGTTGAAATGCCTTGGTTAAACATGTTAGTATAACACTGGTATACTTACAGCTAATATTCCTTCAAACTTTGAGCGATAAAGATTAACAATATTTCCGAAAAAAGAAAGAAAGAAGTATTTATAGACTGTTCTCTAATTCTGATCTCCACTGTATATTCAGTATTTCAAAGTCATAGATAAGATATATAATTCTGGCTACAATCTTGACAACTCCTTTTTTTTTTTTTTTTGCTGCAGCATCATCTGCTCCACTCAGTCCTATTCCAATCACAAGTCACAGTCCTCCTCCCCTATTGTACAAACAACCTCAGGGTAAGACTAAATTACAGTTTAACAGGAATAGTGCATAGAACAAATTTAACTCTGAATATACTCTGTAGAAATTCACAGGTATACACTGGTGTTAAAGCTAGGTGACGTCACCATTAAACAAGTGAAAACATGCTATATATTTAAGGCAATTTTAAAATGCGTCTACCTTCAGCAATGAGTACAAAAAACTGACAGTACAACAATGCAAACAAAATACCATACAAATCTAGAATTTTGGAAGTCGATTCACCTGTGAAAGAAAGGTGATGAAACCTTAGCCTATATACGACATTAATAAACTAACCAAAATAAAACATTGTTATCTGAGCTGAATGCTAGCTGAGGTGAAAACCTTTGTTATAGTCGCCTTAAAATGAATACACTTAGTCGTCACATATTTCAAGATTAATGACTGTTCATGTGTTCACTTACTTACCTCTTGTTTCAAAGACAGGCATCGTGCTATTCAATTATTGCTCAGCCACCTTTGTATTAATAAGCATTAATTAATTAGAAGCATTGGTGTTTTAAACTTCTGAGCAAATCTTTTTTTGGACGACAGTGACTGACTTAAAAACACACTCACTGGTCGCACCTACTGCTAATGATGTAATTTACAGAAAGAGTCAACAAATGAATCAGTAAATGAATCCCAACGAATCTTTTTAGTGAATGAATCAAAATCCACGCCAATTGTTTTCCCGTGTGGATTAGTCTTCACTTTTACGGTTCTAGAAGGGATACTACGGTGGCCGAGAAGTGCTAAACAAATCACTATTCTGAAATCAAAATAACAAATTACAAACGCAAATGCAAGTTTAAAAAACAAAATAACAATTCAGAAAGCACAACAACAATTCAGAAAACATTATAACAAGTCAGAAAACACAACGACAAATCCGAAAACAAATTTACAAGTCAGAAAACACAACGACAGCAGCTCCAGTGGCACAGATGGATAAGCGCTTGTCATTGGCTTTTTGACGCGATCGACCAGGGTTCGATCCTGCCTTTTGCCGAACTTTTTTTTTCTCCCTTTTCAAATCTCGTATCACATCGTAAAGGCATTTATTTTCAATAAAAATTAAGGAAATAATCAAAAAGTTGAAAATAAAGTATCGGGTAGGGTTAGGGTAGGTGTAGGGAGGGCTTTATTGTACCAATAAGGTGGCATCCATTTAATAATTAAAATTATAATTTACACTCAATACGTTATTATTGCATACTACAATACTGAAGTGCAGATAATTGCCACTATTTGCAACAAGTAGTATACATAGAAATCCTGCTATTTTAACATAGTGTAAATAGGTATTTGCACTTAGTGTAAATAGCATAATGCTAAAAATACTGCTATTTTCACTTAGTGTAAATAGAATCCATTGCTAATACGAGATTTGAAAAGGGAGGAAAAAAAAGTTCGGCAAAAGGCAGGATCGAACCCCGGTCGATCGCGTCAAAAAGCCAATGACAGGCGCTTATCCATCTGCGCCACTGGAGCTGATAACTTACAGCCACTTTTAACTAAATGTAAATAGACACCCCGTATTTTTTATTCCATAGTAAGGGCAATTCATACAATACATTTAAACCGAGCTACTTTAATACCATCTCCGAACTTTCTACCACGACTCTGCTGTTCTTCGGCTGGTTCTTCCCTGTATACGTTGATTGACAGATGTCTCGTCCAGTCAGCGGTGAGTAATCCCAAACCAATGGCGCTGTCTCAAACTATACCTACCTCTTCCGGTTTGTCTGATTTGTCGTTGTGTTTTCTGACTTGTAAATTTGTTTTCAGATTTGTCGTTGTGTTTTCTGACTTGTAAATTTGTTTTCAGATTTGTCGTTGTGTTTTCTGACTTGTTATTTTGTTTTCGAATTTGTCATTGTGTTTTCTGACTTGTTATAATGTTTTCTGAATTGTTGTTGTGCTTTCTGAATTGTTATTTTGTTTTTTAGACTTGCATTTGCGTTTGTAATTTGTTATTTTGTTTTCAGAATTCTGATTTGCTTTGCACTTCTCGGCCACCGTAGGATACAGCTATGGCCAGATTGTCCTACTGGGCACCAGCGCCTAATCGATTATTTCCGGGATATACTCCCAGATCTACAAATCGCTGCAGAATAATTTTGGCTGTGAATTGTACATTTTGATTCTAGTCTCAGGTCTAAATTTTTGGTTATCAAGTTAAGCTGATTGACAGAAACCTTTAAAACAACAAATCTATCCACATAATCCATAACTGATTCTTAGGACATTTTAAAGTAGGCTACAATTGCATGGCAACACTGAGGATACATGTTTGCAACTTCCTTCCCATAGTATAGACTTGTTCTAAAACAACTATGAATGTATTTAAGGAAGTTCTGTCAGTGTCATTCTGGTTGATTGTTTTAATGTAGGCTATTCCTTCCTATTTTAAACGTTAGAATCTCTACTACACACCCCAACACCACATGAGCAGACATTCAACTCAGTTCCAGGGACAGGTACTGTATATCACACATACACCAGTGTAATTGTTCCGTTTACTCCAACATACAACATATTTTCGCTGATTTAAATGTACACAAACTCACACTACGTTTTGTTTCATAAAGAAAGTGTAACTCCACCACTTCCTGATAGAACTCCAGAATCGTTCCTTTTTCAGACGGCGAAAGGTGCAGTATACAGAACCTACAGTATACACAAAAACTTCATCTTCATTTGTTCACAAAGCTGAAATTTTTTTTTCTCTTAAAGTGGCCGAGAACAGCGCCCTCTGTCAGCCAGCTGAGGCAGAGCATCAGAGACTGAGAGTGGGCACATCATCTGAATGGTCAGGCAGCTCCCAGCCCAGATCATCCCTGGATCATTCTTGGGCCCGAAGCAAGGTTACATTGCATTTACCTTTATACTCTTACTACATACTTTATACTCACTATATACTAAAAGTGAATTTTGTCAACGTTTAGGAGTACTCTATAGCATATAGTTGACCTCAAAGCATATAGACATAACAAACCTCTAATATAATTTAAGATGTACAGAAATGCTGTGCTATAATTTTCCCATTGTATGATCAATGCTTGACTCATTCTTGCCAAAATGTGTCATTTTCTAACAGAGCGTCAGAGCAAAAAGTTCAAAACAAGGTAGGTTGGTGTTTCCATTGTGTCCTCCCACACCTCAGTCACTAGTGTCATTACAACATAACATGTACAAGCAAATTTGCCCTCTCGAGTGCACTGCAGTGTAGTGTTTGTCACTGTGCGACAGAGATAAAGAGGGCGCACTATTATTGGATCTATGTGTGCACAGCTGTGTTTCATTTTACAGAGTCTCTATCTGTGGCTCCGCTGACTCTGCCTGTCTCTGTAACCATAGCAGCTGGAGGCCAAGGTGAGTGACAGCATAAGTCCCTTAACAGTGATTAACCATTACTACATAACCTTAGTTTAGCTTGCCCTGTGGCTAATACAGTAGAGCACCAGACGGCACCCAGCAGCCAGCCGGCAGCAACGGGACCAACAGGGAACCAGTCGGACAGAGGGGGAGAGAAAACTTCACTGGTCAGCAAGGCCAGGACCAAGGTTCAACTTCTAAAGTCTCTGTATTTGTTACATGTAAAGTGCATGGCATAATAAACATGTAAAATATTTTGTATTGCCTGTTTCCCACTGAACCCACATACTGAAAATAGCCTGCCTTGAATGCACTTTAAAGGGGCCATTCACACAGAGTGTGTTTTTGTATTCCATTGCACAGCTTTTCCATTGTTTTTTTTTAAACGCCATGTCAAGAAAAAGAAGTTCACCTTTTAAAAATGTGCACCGTATTTCGCATTTCCAAACACCCTAACTCAGGGCTGTCCAAACTCGGTCCTGGAGGGCCGGTGTCCTGCAGAGTTTAGCTCCAACCCTAATTAAAAACACCTGAACCAGCTAATCAAGCTCTTACTAGGCATAGGAACTTCCAGTCAGGTGTGTTGAGGCAAGTTGGAGCTAAACTCTGCAGGACGTCACCGGCCCTCCGGGACCGAGTTTGGACAGCCCTGCCCTAACTGATTAGGGGCAGTTCACACAGAACACATTTTTGCATTCAACCACCCTTACGCAGACATGCGCTAGATGGTTGTGTGCTAAATGTGTTTGACCATTGCGCTCGTATTCCTTTTGCAGAGTCTCATGTATGCATCTAAAAACGTGGAGCTGAAGTTAAAAAAGGTTTAATTAAAAAAAAAACATGTCTTGAGACAGTTTCTCAATGCAAAAAACATATTCTGTGTGAATGGCCCCAAAATGGCTTTTCACACAGAACATGTTTTTACATCCCACTGCATAGTTTTTCAATGTAATAGTGCTAGACAGATGTTTTGGACTGTTGTCCCATGTCTCGCTGCCTTTTTAGCGCCTTGTGCATAAGCATTTAAGATTCCATGTCAAATGAAAAGAAATACAACTTTAAAAAACGTGCCTGAGACCCTGCATACTTTCTGTTCCACTGCACTACAACTCACTTAATGTACTTGTTTGATTCTTGTGCTTGCGTCTTTTGCAGCATCTCCCACAAAACGTGGCGCTCAAGTTAAAAGTAGTTAAACTTTTTTTTTTTTTTAATGCATCTCTAGACTTTCATTATTTTTTTTCATTCCACTACTATGCCTCTCACATTTTTCAGTGTAAAATCACATCTATGCGAATGGCCTCTCATGTGAATCGGTTCCTGCCGATTTGGATACAAGCGAATTCTATAAATGTCAACACATATTTTCTTTTCTTACAGAGACTTGTTTGATTCTTGTGCTTGCGTCTTTTGCAGCATCTCCCGCAAAACGTGGCGCTCAAGTTAAAAGTAGTTAAACTTTTTTTTTTTTTTAATGCATCTCTAGACTTTCATTATTTTTTTCATTCCACTACTATGCCTCTCACATTT
Source organism: Sinocyclocheilus rhinocerous (assembly GCF_001515625.1). Taxonomy (NCBI): domain Eukaryota; kingdom Metazoa; phylum Chordata; class Actinopteri; order Cypriniformes; family Cyprinidae; genus Sinocyclocheilus; species Sinocyclocheilus rhinocerous. Next base: position 2,382,592 of record NW_015653472.1, read on the forward strand.
TTCAGTGTAAAATCACATCTATGCGAATGGCCTCTCATGTGAATCGGTTCCTGCCGATTTGGATACAAGCGAATTCTATAAATGTCAACACATATTTTCTTTTCTTACAGAGTATTAAGTTGTTGAAAGGAAAACAGAGGTGTATGTATAATAACCACTTCTACTTTTCATGTTAATACAACTAATTCTGTTAAATTGAATTAAACGGCTGTGTGTAGCTTGAACATCATGTAACTGTCATTTGCAGCAAAAATGGCCCCGCCTCCGGCCCCGCCTCAGTCTGCTCCACCATCCTATGGTGCCGCTGTTGGATTCCTATTTTGTAAGAGATCACTCCCTTTTAATATAATTTTAAATGACCAAATATGATTTCAAACTAATGTTCTGAGACTTTAAAAGCTGCCACAAGATGGAGCTACTCTATTTTACATTTCTTCAGTTTTGGTTGATGCCTAGCACTTGGCCTGTACGTGAAAATGACCCTTTTCTTACTCCACAGCTTTTGGATCTCGTTTTGGAAAGCCAAAAGGCCCACGAAATAAGCCAGGAACATGGGTCTAGTTCATGTTGAAGGTGAAGAAAAGGAAAACAGCTTCACAAGACAGTTCAAAAGAGGATTAACTGAGCAAAGTTTTCTTTCAGCTGACAGACAAGCACTGTGGTTTTTGAGGGAAAGAAGCCCAACTACGGACCTCACACAATAGATGGACATTTATAAAGACTGTGCTTTTGTTAATGACTTTTACATCTTATGAAGGTATAATGCAGGAGAATGGCCTTTTTAGACTTTAAATATTGAAGCATATTGCGTATAATGCAGGAGAATGGCCTTTTTAGACTTTAAATATTGATCTTGTTGCATTTTTATGCAACTAAAATGTATATAAAATTATTACAAATGTGCAACTAAAGATAATAAAATGCATGAATGTTCTGAAAAGTAGACACTTTTGTAATCTCATAGGTAAGATTTTTATGGATTTTATAATATATACAGACGCAGATAACCATGGCCAATCAAGCCTTTCTATGTCACATGATGTTGGACTTGGTAACAGTGCATTTGGTGCCATGTCTGTCTGAAAGGGACGGAAATGACAGAAGATTGTGAATATCTATTGTAAAGTTTATGGTTTGTGACAGTATTTAACGTTTTTCCCCCCCTCGTTTGCATATTTTCCATTTCTGATGCAGTGAATGATCCCCTTTAAGAAACGCTTCACTTTAGTACACTCATAAAATGGTTTATTTAAAAAAATACAGAAAAGTCTATGCATTCCATTGCATTTTTACACAATTGAAAAGATCCACCACAGTTCTATTAAATGTAACTTAGCATTTACAAAACATTACTTTGACTAGGTTCATAATTGACCATCTAATTAGTCCTTAAAAATCAATGAAATAGAAAACCTTTATACAAATATCAAACAGAGAAAATAATGAATCAAACACACAGAGCATGCCTTGATCCCTAAGTTGATTTTTCCTATATTACAAACGACCATCAAAACCTGATCAACACACAAAAAAGAAACTAGCTGCCAAAATTCAGAAGAAACATAGAACGCTAAACATCATGTTTATTTTAATATAACATGTAACCTTAAGGTATAAAAGCATTGTGTGTTGCTGAGCGGAAAACATCTGAAACTGTATATAGGAAGATTCATCTTAATGGATTGGTGTTAAAGACACCAATAAAGGCATCTTAAAAGAAATGTATTTGGGTGAAAGTATCTTTTCTTTCATTAAGCAAAACCGCTAATCTGCAGAATCTGTAACTGAGGAAATGCCACTGAATAGTGGGGAAAATAGGCTTTCACACCTGCCTATATAATCCTAATCCTAATTAAAAAAAAAAAAAACTGTGGGAAATATAAGATTTGATCCATATTGCACATGGTTTTCAATTCACTAGAAGTCATTTACTACCAATTTTTCTTTTATTTTGTTTGCATTCGCTACCTTTGATGGGCAATAAAATGATCACCTTCAGTTGCTTTTGGATTAGCAGAATTTGTATCCCAGAGTAAGCCTGATTTTTTTACGATAATAAATACCCAATCATTAATTATTGCCAGACTTTACGAAATTCCATCACAATTAATGCTTTGTACAACTTGAATAACATCAATTAGCTTAATAGCAGACAATTAAAGACTCAATAAAAGGCACTCATTTATAGAAGGATGAATTTGATTAGGGAAAGCCATTAGATAATTTTGTTGAAACCATAATCAATGTAGACTGATTGCTGGTGTGAAATAACATTCAAATCAGTCATTAGCAATACTTGGCGTCAACAGAGAAGCAAAACTACTGCCCATAACCCTTTCAAAAACACTGAATGCCTGCTTTAAGACTTAATCCCATTCAAAAGAAACACATCAACATGTGCAAAAACATTACTGACATGCAACTACACTCAGCAAGTGAAAGCTAAATTGCACTCATCCAACTATCTGGGATAGCACAGTCACCCCAGAATGCTTATCATAAAGACTATAGACAACTTTAGTTCAAAAACATAGGAAACAAGTGTTATGCAAGAGCACTGGACATACGCCTTCTGCTACTACTTTCATAAAATAATATCAGATGCTTTCTTGAAAGAGAAAAAAAATTGGGTTGGACTTGGGTAGCAAATTATGGGAAGAGCAACATAACAGTTTTCTTGTACAAGAAAAATGCAGGAGTTTATTCATGTATATTACGTTAATTCATTTTTGCACTGACTGATTTTCAGGGGGAAAAAAATCAAAATCAACAAATGCTTAAAATGGCCAAAGCAACAAGATTTTAGTCATTTGGGACATTTTGTTTTTTAAAAGTGGTGACAATGTCAATGACAGACAAAAACAGAAGCCAATACCAGCATAATGAACAAAATCAAAGTGTGATTTAAAAAGAGCTTTCCGTTGTGACTAAAACTACCCTGATAGTATGAGCAGAATTGTGTAAAAATATGAAGTGAACCTGGTTTAGATGATCCATTTGAATGAAGAGACGGTTTCCTTTACATGAAGCTCATACAAACACATGTCAGAATTATAGGTTCAAAACCCAATAATCTGAAAGTATGGATTAGACTGCTATAAAACTTTGAAGTAAAGTAGAAGACTTTACAAAATGAAAAGGCATCAGTATGTTGCTCCTGAGTGTAGGTTTGGTTATTTACATTTCCATCCAGTTTTCTGCTAATGTCCGGACTTAGATGGAATATGTCTTCCTAGTCCAAACTAAAAACATAAAAAAGCACAACGGCTTCTGCATACAACACAGATAGAAAACAAACATGACAAATTAATTCATGACCGTGATCTTAAAAGACTGACTATTCTGGATAAAAATAAATAATTAAAATTAACAAACAAATGAACAATCCTCTTGTGGATTCCGAATCCTATTTCCTGCATACATGAGAGGTAATGCACAGGTTCCTCTTTGATAATTACTGCTATTAGTCATTAAAAAAATAATGAATTTTCCTTCAAGCAAACCAGAAAATGATCAAGGAAAAAGCAAATATGTCTCACTTTAAACTGATACCTACTCGCTAGTCTATCTTAAATACGTCATATACTTCAGTGACATTACACCATAGAAAAAAAAAAAAAGACTATTTTTCTCTTTTAAGATATGATTGCTGCTCTCCACTTGTGACAGGCACTTTTTCCCCCTTGTATTTGTCTCTAAAAACCAATTAGCAAATCAACATGATGCCCATGATGAAAACGTGAAAAGTCCCTCTTGAGAGATAAGTTCATCTCATTTATAATAATATATAAACAAATACAAAACAATACTGAGTAATAATCAGCAAAAATATACTTCAAATTAAATACTTTGGCTGAGAAAAACCTAAAAAGTACTCATGGGGTCATTTTCTTAACCAAAAGCTAAAAAAGAAAAATAAACAGTCTTCATCATTTTTAGGCAAAAGTACAGATATACCTTTTTTACACTGTGGAATGTCAGTCAAGTCTGCTAGGCGAAATAAAACTCCATCCCTCTGCAAAAGGAAGGGTTCTGAAGTCATTTGGGGAAATCTGTGGATCTGCTGCCATCGAGTGAGGAGTCTGATGCAGGCTTGGCGGGAGTCTGTGGAAGCATTTGCTCTGGTGTGGGCGAGGACAGAGGGCAGGATGCTGGGACAGGACCGGTCTCCGTACAGGGAGCGGCAGAAACAGTGTGGGCAGATTTAGCAGGCTGTGGAGGCGCGGGCTGCGGCTCTCTGGGTGGCGTTGCGGGCCTCTGGAAAACCAGTTCGTCCGTTTTGGCCACTCCACCTTGTGCCGTGTTCGTTTGTAGCTGGGTGCAAGAGGTGACTTTGGTGTCCGGGTGAACAGGGGATGAAGAGGGGGGAGGACATGAGGTGGAGCACAGGTCCTTGGTCTTAACGTCCTTTGATTTCTCCTCCTCGGAGTAGTACTGCTTTAGACGGATGTGCCACGCGAGGCTGCACACGGCTGAGACGGTTTTGAACTGATGAATCACGTTGCGAGGGATGAAGTAGATGTCGTCGTCACAGAGCTGCATGCGAACGTAGCGGATGCCTTCTCGCCGTAACTGGTTGAGTTTGGCATCATCCACCCACTGGACACACTGTAGAGAGAGGGGCATTATGGGAATGCTGACCTATTTTATACCCGTCTATCCTATACCTGTATATCATCTCCACACCTGTTCAGGATCATGAATAAGTTACTGCTTATCCAACACCACATGGCATTATCAGATCAGATTGTGATCTTAAACTAAATATAAAATTATGCATTAGAAAAAACTCATTAAAAAATTCATTAAAAAAAAAAAAAAGTAGCCCCACTCAAACATGCTGTTTCAGGCTGTTTTTTTAGACAAATTTCTTAATGGTTTGCAGGAGAAAAAAAGACAATGTCTTGTTTAAAAGTGTCCTAATGCTTAATCAAAAATCTATGGCCGAACCACAGCCTTACTGATATTCAATACAACACATGTAATAATACATAAATGTTACTTATTATTTTTGCTAGTTCTTATACTTTAATTTAGCTGACAACTAAGACTTTTTGAAAGAACTGAAATAAATGAAAAAGTAAATCTGTTGACTGGACACTAGTGTTGTCACAACACCTTAAAAAAACGTTTCAATGTTCAATACTATTTTCGATATCATGGGGAGAAATTGACAACATTAACAGCATAAAATTTGAACAGTATCCAAATTAATTTACCTTTAACCATAGTCAAAAGTATTTTCTTATCAACCAAAACTATCCGAGATTCCTCAGGAATGCTAGCTCTAAGTGGGACTGTATAATAATAATAATAACACCATTATTATTATTATATTATCATTTATTTATTTCCAATAAATATATTACTATTCCAACTGAACTGTAAAAAAAAAAAAAAGAATAGTATATAAAAAAAATCTAATTTCTGAGAATTTGAGAATTTCTTCACTTGAAAGAATTAAACCGACAAGCTTTCAACTGCAACGAGACCTTTAAGTGTCTGCCACAACAGGTTTACAAACATTTCTCAATACAAATCTGTGTGAAATGCTGTAATCATCTGCCTACAAAAATGTGGGAAATTATGCAAATTAAAAAAAAAAGAATAACTGGCTCACGTTGCATTCCCAAATGCATGTTAAAGGGGTCATATGATGTTGCTAAAAAGAACATTATGTTGTGTATTTGGTGTAATGAAATGTGTTTATGCGGTTTAAGGTTAAAAAAACACATTATTTTCCACATACTGTACATTATTGTTTCTCCTCTATGCCCCGCCTTTCTGAAACGCGTCGATTTTTACAAACCTCATCGTTCTGAAAAGCGAGGTGTGCTCTGATTGGCCAGCTATCCAGGGCTTTGTGATTGGCTGAATACCTCAAGCGTGTGACGAAAATGTTACGTCCCTTACCATATTGTGATGCCGTGTCCCGGCGCGATGGGACAACACCAATAAAACCCACTATAAACGAGGCATTTGTTGCATCCAGTGGGGACATAATTACATAGTATCGCACCGCGTAAACATAAAACCATGTCTGCATTTGTGATCGGAGAAATGACAAACAACAAATGCTACTCTACACTGCCCAAAACTCACGTTTGAATCATCAGTGGCAAATCCTTAAAATGAAAACGTACTTGAAAATTTGAAATTGCATCATATGACCCCTTTAAACTCACAGCACATCCAGAGATAAATTTTGCAGCATTTACTGTTAACTGAGCCACTTATAGGGATGTAACGGTATGAAAATTTCATATCACGATTATAGTGACCAAAGTTATACTTTTAAACGATAATACTAACCGTCAGGGCATTTTATCGTGATTTATCGTGAAACCGGTAATCGTTCCATCCCTAGCCACTTAAAACACTGGATCATGAGCTGCCATGTGTAAATGATCACAGTGACATGCTTTGCTCTGAAACATGCAGTGTAACAGACTATATAGTTATATACTTATGATAGCATAATAAAACCAAAAAATGAATACTGAACGTAATACAATGCCATATACTAATATAAACACACAAGCCCAGTCTGTCCTGAAAAATATGCTTAGCAGTAACACAGCTCCTACCTGTGACACAGGTGGCTCATACAGGTCTAGCTGAAGCCTTTGAACAACCTCATTGAAGTCCTCGGCGTGAAAACAGACCACATCTTTGGTTATTCGTGGCCGGTCACTCCTATGGGAGATGATGAGAACACCAAAGGTCATTTAATCTATCTCTTTTTGCATGTACAAGCATGTGCATATGTTTCTGCATGGCAGATGGTTGCACTCACCATTCCCCAAACTGCACTGCTTTCAGGACACCCACAGCTGCTGTACTCTGCCAGTCGAAACTCTGGCCAACATGATCAGCGTGGGCTCGCGTCCGATCCTCGAAGAGCACCTCGCGTGGTTCACTGGTTCTCGGGAGGTAATGCAAGTTCTTGATCTCATTCATTGATCTACAACCAAAATGAAAGCGTTTTGTGAGGCGCTACAGCCCTCTACGAACACCATGACAATTGAATCGCCATTGGCTAGAAAATTTTTTTTGTTTACTCGCCAGACTGATAAATATATACATACACATATACATATATACACACCTATACACACACACATACATATACACACACACACACACATATACACACACA
>NW_015653472.1:2391074-2392722 GCF_001515625.1 Sinocyclocheilus rhinocerous
TGAAAATATATCTGAGCTAAACTTATACTTAGCCTCCAACTCACACACTGGCGAGTAAAATCTGAGAATTTATTAGCAATTGGCTAATATTGGACATCATTTAGTCGCCCAGAGTGAAGATTTAGTCGCATATGCGAGTGATTTACTCGCAATGTAGAGGGTTGCGCTACAAACAGCTTGTAACACTTATCTTTAAGAAAAGACGTTTCTTTTGCAGTTGAATCAAAAATAAAGCACATACCTTCGTCTCTTGAATGGAGATTTGGGCATATCGGCAGTGGGGACCATCTGCTCTCCTGGTCTCACCCACATGATGGGACCATCATCACTCTGAGACCTGCAGTCAAGCTTTAGGCTAGACAGGCTGCCCCATGGCAAAGTCATCTGCATAGACAATTGAAACTTAAGTCGGGAAGTTAAAACAATGCCGTAGCCTTGCCCTGACCACCGTCTGAAAGTATGAATGGCAAGAAACGACTGGATGAAGAGTTTTCTTTTCTGTGCTGACATATTCCCTATTGAATCAGGACATTGGGATAGAACATATCACAGCTATTATTCATGACTTGCAACTTGCTGTTGCTTAGGAATGCATATCAGTTACAGGCTGATATTAGAGACTTTTTATCGATATTGGATAGGTAACTGCTTATTTTCCCTATTTTTACGTTCAGATACATTCAGGATTGCCATCATCCAACATTCATTTAAATCTTAAAAAAAAAAAAAGTAATTTAATAAAAGTTAAATTTAATAGCAAATCAAATTTTTTTATACTGTTCAATATAATGAGTGACGTGACATGTGGCTCCCCATAACATACATAATGTTATGATGTCTAAATTCACTTGTAGAATTGAAAATAATTAGATTTTTACTAAGCAGTATACAAATAAAACGTAGTATAGAATTTTGATATTTACCACTTATTAATAGTGGTCGACCGATATGGGTTTTTTGACAGCCGATGCCGATGCCTATATCTTGGAAAGCAGGGTGGCCGATATAATTTTATTTATTTTAAATTTTTGTTTTTGCATTTTAAAAAAAATCTGTATTTAATATATATATTTCACTTACCGCCCAATGTTGTCCAACAAAACAATACATATTAAAGGCTATGAAAACAAATAAAGTGAATGTAACCATGTAAGCCTCTGTATTATGTGCAAAAAAGGGTTAAAATCACATTTCATTCTAACATTGTAACATTGCAATCTAAAAACAAAAATAAGGCTTTTAAAGTGGAAGTTAACTAAACTAAAAATGAAAATAAATGAGATCAAAAGCACAGAGTTGTGTTAGGCTATTTTGATTACCCCATTACAGTCAGTGCTATCATAAAAATAGACTTACTTCTAGGTTTAAAATTCTACATGTCACATTTATTGTCCAACTACAAATATTTCAGCGAAATTTATATTTTAGTCAGAATTATTGCGCTCCTATTTAATTGAGCTCAGTCTGTTTGGTGTGAAAGCGCGCGGCGGCGCTCGTTCACTGAAATCTGTGAAGTTTAGGGGAGAATCCCAAAGCAGAAGGCTCATGCACTTCTGACAGAAAAATGGAAATATTTCCATGGCTTTCTAACATTTACAGATGGAGAATATACCTGTGAAATGTAAGTTATGCATTCAGGAAGACAGCA
>NW_015653472.1:2392897-2393569 GCF_001515625.1 Sinocyclocheilus rhinocerous
AAAAAAGGGTTAAAATCACATTTCATTCTAACATTTTAAAATTGCAATCTAAAAATAAAAATAAGGCTATTAAAGCGGAAGTTAAATTCACTAAACTAAAAATGAAAATAAATGAGATCAAAAGCACAGAGTTGTGTTAGGCTATTTTGATTACCCCATTACAGTCAGTGCTATCATAAAAATAGACTTACTTCTAGGTTTAAAATTCTACATGTCACATTTATTGTCCAACTACAAATATTTCAGCGAAATTTATATTTTAGTCAGAATTATTGCACTCCTTTTTAACTGAGCCCCGTCTGTTTGGCGCACATGCGTGCGGCGGCGCTCGTTCACTGTTGTCTGTGAAGTTTAGTGAAGAATCGCAAAGCAGAAGGTTCATGCACTCCTGACAGCAAAATGGAAATATTTCCATGACTTTTTAACATTTACAGACGGAGAATATACCTGTGAAATGTAAGTTATGCATTCAGGAAGACAGCACATCTCAAACACATTAAACAGCGCGAGTAGCCTCTGTCTCTGTCAGCGGCACACGCAGTCTTTCAGTCAGAGCATATGACGGGCCGAGCCGCTTAAACTATAAACTATACTATGTCTTACCAGTTTTTAAAGGCCTTAATATGAAGCTTGTCACACGTTTAGAACAAATTGGATTTTGCACTTTCTCCG
>NW_015653472.1:2394556-2394921 GCF_001515625.1 Sinocyclocheilus rhinocerous
GTTTAAATTATATAAATGCGTATTTGCTGAATGCTGACGGCAAACGAGAAAGTATTATAATGTTTGCCTTTCTATTACTAATAATATTAAAGTAATCGTCATAATACTTTTTTGTACACCTTTTACACTTTGTTTAACAGTTCTGTCTGATTATTAGATAGACTTCTATTCATATTAGACAGAACTGAACTACGACAGCGAACAAGAGGGAGAATGTGAGCACTGTGTGTTCAGGTGCTGCCGTTTTCAGCGCCTTCAAAATAAAAGTCGAACACATCGGCCAAACAGAAAAACTTGTTGGCCAATGGGCAAAAATTCATATCTCGGTATTTTTTGGCCGATATGCGATATACGGTATATATCTC
>NW_015653472.1:2400245-2431395 GCF_001515625.1 Sinocyclocheilus rhinocerous
AAAATGGAAATATTTCCATGACTTTCTAACATTTACAGACGGAGAATATACCTGTGAAATGTAAGTTATGCATTCAGGAAGACAGCACATCTCAAACACATTAAACAGCGCGAGTAGCCTCTGTCTCTGTCAGCGGCACACGCAGTCTTTCAGTCAGAGCATATGACGGGCCGAGCCGCTTAAACTATAAACTATACTATGTCTTACCAGTTTTTAAAGGCCTTAATATGAAGCTTGTCACATGTTTAGAACAAACTGGATTATGCACTTTCTCCGCAGCAGCTCAGTCTGTGTCCTCCGCTATATTTTCAGATGCGCTCGTATCAAACGACTGTATATCAATATAAACAGTATTGCCTCATATCGAATCGCTTATAAAGAAAATATCGATATATCGTACAAACTCGATATACCGCCCAGCCCTAGTGGGCATTTTAATATTTTTACACAAAAATTATTAAACAACTCTTTGCATCTTTGATAATGATAAGAAATGTTTCTTGAGCACCAATTCAGCATATTAGAGTGATTTCTGAAAGATCATGCGACACGTAAGACTTGAGTAATGGCTGCTGAAAATTAGGTGTTGCCATCACAGGAATAAAATACATTTTTAAATATATTAAAATTAGAGATGCACCGATCGATCGGCCGATTTTCCTCATGATCGGCCCGGATCGGTCGGTCAGTCTCACTTCTTTCCGATTTCAAGCCGATCCGTTTTGTTACCAGCGGCACAGGCAATAACATCAGCCGCGCATTCTTGCTCTCTTCTCTCCGACGACCCCTTCTCTCTCACACACGTCTCATGTTTCATAGCTCTCTTTATTCTTTATTATTTATAAATTATATTTATTTGTGCTAATTAATATAGTTATTTTAAATTGTAATAATATTTCACATTTTTACTGCATTTTTTATCAAATAAATGCATCTTTAGTAAGCATAAGTGACTTAATTTAATAAACATGAAAAAATCTTTCAGGTCTCCAACATTGGAACGGTATATACACACCACAAAGCAAATAAACATGGACTAAAAGCCACAAATTTCCAATTTTGATGTTATGGGGTATTTAAATGTAAAGGGATGCAAACAAAATCCTTTACATAAGAGAGCAAAATGACACCATTTATCTAGGTCCAAATAGCAAGAAACTCTGCTGGCAAACAGTGAATTGAAACACACCATTTGCACTACAAAACACCGTCAGCACAAAACCTTTCAAACTCGCTCATCTGTGAGAGATTATGTCCTAACCTTCAGAAACGGAGACTCCTCAAGCATGTCCAAGAACTCCGGAAAGAAATCGCCCACCTCCTCATCTACGGCACCGACCAAACTGATTTGCCTCATGGGACCAGCTCTATATGTCCCTGAGCAGTACGTTCGGCTCACCTGCAACATAAAAGCCCTTCAGAGCTGGGAAGCATCCTAACACACACTTTCTAAAGTTTCATGATACAAACAAAAAGTTTAAAGGCCCATTCATGCAGAGAAAGATAACTACATTAGCGTTAATGGAACAATAATCTTGTGTTTATTATAAGCACCGGCTCCAGTTATGTCATCTGCACCCTTAAATGCTCAAGCTCTTTCAAGTCAGGTGGATTCTGATTGGCTGTCAATGTTTTTATCATTCATCATCTGGAAAAAATCACTGTGAAAATGACTCCAATGATATTTTCTCAGAATTAATCTCATAGAATTAGAACAATAATTAAAACATTATAGTTATTGTTCTTGGTGTAAACGGAGCTTGAGGCAAGATCTACAATAATATGGTGTTCAGACCGCCATAAATGTGAAAAAATGAAAATAACTTCCCTGAACTGTGATTCTCCTGCTTCTTACAAGAATGAATTCAATAATGTCAGTTTGTTTAGTCTCCGAGACGGTAGAAAAGTTTGGCTCCGGGGAAATTTGGTCTGCATCACTTAAGACTGGTAGTGTACCTTGAATCGTCACCTTTTAGCCACCTGACTTGTGTAAATAATAAATGCAGCTGCTTTTAAAAGTCCTCTAGAAGTGAGAAAAGCTAAATGAACATATAGACTTAATTTTGCATTTTGCTACACATGCAAGGTATCATAATGTATCCTGCCAAAAACAAGCCATGGCTTAAAGGTAGGGCTGGACAATAATTCAATATCAATATGTATCGGGATATAATTTTTTTCAATAACGGTGATATGATTTTTAAACACATTTCAGATATTTCGATATACATTACCAGTGTTTCCCATGCATTGATTTATTTGTGGCATTTGACTTCATTGAATAAACATGAGCACTGCACTTTTCAAAATCAAAACGTGGCGCGGTGTTTTATATGAAAGTATCTCTGAAGGGAACCGACTGTCTTCAGAAAAGTTTCGATGGCATTTTTATTTTATGTGATAAAATTTGCGTTCATGAGCGGAGCTGCTTTGATTACAGCCATTACTGGGAAAACCGCGGTTTCTGCCGCTCTCAAAGCGCCTCCTGCTGGCAGAGAATCAGTTTGCATTTTCAATAATAAGCCCGTCACCAGCAACATTTTTGTTGTTGCTCGATTATAGAAATTAATACTTTTATTTAGCAAGGATGCTTTAAATTGATCAAAAGTGATGATAAAGACATTTATTATGTTACAAAAGATTTCTATTTCAGGTAAATGCTGTTCTTCTGAACTTTCTATTCATCAAAGAAACCTGAAAAAATTCTACGCTGCTTTCAACATAATAAGAAATATACCGTGATATAAATTTTGGCCATATCGTCCAGCCCTACTTGAAGTTATAACCCAAAATGTCACGAATGCAAAATGTCATCCTACCTGGGAGTGGAAGTTGGCAATCGTGGTGGTCTCAATGTCCTTTTTACCAAGGATTTCCATCTTGACAGGTGTGTTTGGGAAATTGAAGGCAAAGTAGTCCAAGAAATCGGGCAGGTAGGCAGCCGCTCCGTGCACCACGGCCAGCGCGTAACGTGCGGCTCCTTTAGGGTGTTCAGCAAAGGCGAGATCCAGAAACTCCTGGGCGAATCTTTCAGTGTCCCCCGGTCGCAGTAAAGACAGTTCATCTGCGTATGCGTGTAGTACAGATGCCCCTCCATTGGGCTGCTTTTCCTCATGGATCAGTCTGCTGAAGGAGCCGTTGGTCTGAAGCCACGAGCTGCGGATGTAGTGGTCTTGGTGTGAGAGGAACGGCTTCTTCTCAGCTTTGGGAGTGTAGTACTCACCTAAGCCTGGACACGGCTTCTCATCTTTGATGTACACATGTAACACAGGGTCTTCAGAAGATGGCAGAGCATCTCCTGTCAATCCTGTACACACTGTCTGGACCTCTTTGTTGTGTATGTGCAACTTCTTGCCACGCTCATCTTCACGATGCCGCCGCTTCTTTTTCTTTTTCTTTAAAAGGTATTCTTCCAGGGTCTGGGATTTGCCATTCTCACTATGGGGCTCTGAAAAGATCAATAGAGATGGTAGAGCATAGAAAAACTATTAATAGTTCATAGCTTCTTAGTCTTTACCTATGTAAAATTCTAAACATGAAAAACCTCACAAAAATTATTTCGTGGCTCCTTGAAAACTTTGTAGATACTTCTTGGTAATCAATTACCAAATGCTTACCAAATATCCAGCAATTCTGGACATTTGGTGGCCCAGAAATAAGTTATCTCTGTAAGACGCTCCTACTTCATATCTAATACTACTACATTTATATCAATTTACCATGGTAACCACTGACCACAGTTTTGGGCACAATACCATAAGTACTACACAGTTGCTGTTATTAACTAACTCATTAATTCCTTTTTTTTTTTTTTTTTCAGTTCAGTCAGTTTCATGGTACAAAGATAGGAACAAATTGTATGGCAATACTATATATAGTACTGTCTTTCAAATCTTTACACAGTTGAGTTAAGGTTGCTCTGTGCCTGCTCAAAATTCTGTGTAAAGACATAATGGTGCATATAAAAGCCAGACTAAATTAAGCTTGCTCTGACCCACATTAGCCCCTAGTATCAGTTGTAGTGTAAAATTTGGCATAATAATACAGCATAGAATGATCACCATATATACGGTACTGGAAAACACTTCAAAGAACATCATAGTATTGTGTCTAAAAACATGGTATTATTATGGTATCGTGTTAATAAAAAGCTACAGCAATACCACGTTACTTATGTTTGTGAAATTACAGATTAATGTAGTAACAGCGAGTTTAGTAAACATTACACATGACAGACGTAAGGAGAACGTCTCTAATACTAAACAGAGAAAAAGTATCTATTTGTATTTCATTTAAATGTACTTTCGCAGCTGTGAAAAGTTTCTTCCTCAATTTTTAGCAATTTTGCTCATCTGCAAGTACATTGAGCTCGAGTGAATGGGGGCGTTCACACAAGCGTGCTCGCGCATGGGTTAGCAGCGGAGGCTAACGGCACTTTCTACACTCACTTTTAAGTTGGAAGCCAGCCAGTATTGTAAAATCGTTTGGCTTACGTGTAAACGCTGTTAAAATTACCTTTCTTTTTTTTGCATTCACCCACTTTAACATTCGCCTCGGCGTTTTCCTTCTTGGGCTTGAGTTTGGCGTCCTTCTCGATGTGTTTGGGCTTGTTATTGGGGGTCTCGGCCTTCGCTACTTTGAGTGGCGTGAAAGTGAACAGCGGGGAAGGTGGCAGGACCGTCTTCTGCGGGACGTGGGCTGCTGGTGTCACTTTTCGCGGCGGCCAGCCCGGAGGTAATTCTTTCTTGGAGCTGAGGAGGTGATGATGTTGATGATGGCGGTGTTGCACAGGTGCCTGCTCTTTGCTGAAGTTGCGCGCTTGGCTGTTCTGTTGTTGGTGCGGTGGATGCGCTCGTTGGTGGAGGTGTTGGTGGTCCTGTAACGTTAGCTTTATTTTCTTCGCTTCCTTCTCCGCTCTCTCGCGCTTGTCATCGGACGGCGAACATTCCCGTTTTTTCTTCTTTTTCTTCTCTTTGGTGGCTTTGTCAAAGCTGTCCCTGCTCTTCTCCTCTACTTTGACGCGCAGTAGATCGACCCGTGCAGCCATTTTGCACGTAAATTTAAAAGGCTTTAAGAGGGACTTTTTGCGCATGTCTATTGGGAGCTGTAGTTCTTTTGTCCCTAGCCAATCGGAGCTCACGCGTTTGTAGTTTTCCCGCTCGGAGCGCGTATGCGCACAATCGGTAGCTTTGTGGGTAGTGATGTTTCTGTACTGCTATGGTTCAAGGTATGCGTGCGCTGCTGCACGCACCTCGGCCAGTGACTGACGTAATGCTGAAGCAGCTTCAGGGGTTGGGTGGTTCCGTTTCGTTGAGAGGAGATAAATGTGCTGGGAGTTGAGCTCACAACCAACAAAAGAGCAACACACAACATCCTGGAGATAATAGTCGCACGGTGTTGAATTTCTTTAGGGGGCATTTACGCTTTTTTGCTATTTGGGCTATTTTTGGTTGGTCTATGTATACAACATACGCCAGACGGACGTCTTCGGATATTGCGTCGCATCTGCCTGTTATTGGCGGCACGAGCGTTGCATTTTTTTAAGTCGGCGTGTCAAATTAAAAATAGCAATAGGCTTGTTCGAGATGCATCGGCGCTGCGCAGACAGATCGGCGTATGACATCAGAGTACCGCGAGAGCGATTCAAAAGCGTAAGAGTCATCTGCTCTCCAATCACTCTCGCGGTACTTTGATGTCATACGATGATCGGTTTGCGCAGCGCCGATGCATCTCGAACAAGCCTAATGTCTGATCCGAATCGCACCTGTGAGTCGGATCTTTTCAAGAATCTATTGAACCTGTTTACAGAATTGACCTAAACGATTTGTTCACGAATCGGACGGAATCGGTTTGTAATTCTTTCGATTCAACAGCTCACTGACTCTTGTAACAAGAACTAAAAATGTGTTGCTTGATTGTATGACTTGTTTTTAAATGTCAAAACTTTCAAGTTTAAAGTTAGTTTTAGTATTTTATTGTAAGTGGAAATTATATTTAGGTTCTAAATTACTGTTTTTTTTATAAGTTCAATTATCGCAGCAACAGGGTGGGACAATACCGTTAGCACACAAACATCACGTAGACGTCTATTTGACATCTGCAAGACGTATTTTTCAGTGTTTTCTCATCTGCAATACGTCTATAGCTTCCTATCAGATGTCAAATAGACGTTTAAACAATATCTTTATGATGTTTGTAATTTAGAATGTATGTAAAACTGACATCTTAAGGACATCCGTCAGATGTTTGTACACTGCAGATGCTTTCCAGATGAAGTGATCTTTAACAGACATCTTGCAGACGTACGTGTGCTATCTGGGACGTTGGCGTGAAAGTGAACAGCGGGGAAGGTGGCAGGACCGTCTTCTGCGGGACGTGGGCTGCTGGTGTCACTTTTCGCGGCGGCCAGCCCGGAGGTAATTCTTTCTTGGAGCTGAGGAGGTGATGATGTTGATGATGGCGGTGTTGCACAGGTGCCTGCTCTTTGCTGAAGTTGCGCGCTTGGCTGTTCTGTTGTTGGTGCGGTGGATGCGCTCGTTGGTGGAGGTGTTGGTGGTCCTGTAACGTTAGCTTTATTTTCTTCGCTTCCTTCTCCGCTCTCTCGCGCTTGTCATCGGACGGCGAACATTCCCGTTTTTTCTTCTTTTTCCGTTAGAAAATAAGTTTATATCAATAAAATGTAAATAAAACGTGTCTATATATGGCTCTATTGTTTTACAGCTTAAATATATTGTGATGGGACCGCGTGATGACTTAATTACAAAGGAATCTCTGAATTGATTTTCAAACAGGGTTTTTAATATGAACCGCTCGAAAGAACCTGTTCAGAAACTTAAAAGATCAAAAGAGGCATCTTTTCAGTAAATCTTTATTCATCGGTGCATGAACAGAAGGTCATGACCAGATTAATTTCTTTAACCACTCTCTCTCTATATATGCTTATACTCTCAATTACTTAAAAAAATAATGGAGCGATTTATAGATTTTTTTTTTTTTTCGTTTTTCCCTTCACAAAGGCAAATTTTATACAGGTGCTGTACATTGTATTTTTTATAAACATTTACAACTACCACAATGTAGAGACCACAAGGCTTTTTTTGTGTAAGATAAAGCAATGCAAGGCCACAGTATCATACATACAACCGCATGACATGAGATGCACTAGAGAAACAAGCTACAAAAGTGTTGAGATTAAAGGGGTCATGAACTGAGCAATCAAAATTCCCTTGATCTTTTGACATATAAGAGGTCGATGTACTATAAAAACATCATGTAAGTTTCAGAACTCAAAACTTCCTCATGATTCTAAAAACAGCTTATATTGAAGCCAATGAATCTGCCAAAAACGACAGGTTGTGTAATGTGCCACTTTATGACGTAATAGTGTGGCTAAACCCCGCCTCCGCAGAAGATCATCAACGCCTTCTTTTACATCACTGCCTGTTTAGCCCCGCCCACCTATTCGCGCATGTAAATAACAAGAGGCAAACGCAGAAATCAAATGATAAAGATGCTCCGAAGACAACAAGACGCTGCAGTGCCAAGCTGTGGAAAAACACAGTCTTTGCATAACCTTCCATCGGATCCCAACATTAGGAAAGTTCCAGACTGCGTCAGTAATAACTTGGTCCTTTGTTCACTTAATTTTACCACGGATTCATTTACAAATAAGGCACAAATCGACGCAGGATTTTCAGAAAGATTGAAACTCAAAGACGATGCTGTGCAACTATATTGGATCCGACAGTAATGTTGCTTCACACAAGCAGTGGCTCCTCCAAGGAATGACACTGGCCCCCCCAACCAGAAAGAGTGGAGTTTTTTTTAGAATAATAATTTTATTTTATAAATTAACACGGACATTGACGAAACACTATATTAAAAATAAAAATAATAAACTTGTATGATGTGTACTGCAGAATACGCTCTCAACAGTGTAACAATTGTTTTGATGAAGTGATGGGTTAAACATCTATGCTTTCTTTATACTTTTACTCTCATTTGAAATTAATTTGCACTCCAAATAAACATGAGGGTACTTGTAGTTGAATTGCAGAGAGACTTTTTTCTATTTTGCTCTATACAGAGAATAGTAATTGCCCAAAATTAATGTCTGCCATTATATTTAGGCATACAACATTTTTTGTATTGTGCCACCCTAACATTTTTACTGGCCCCTTTCGGCCACACTATTAAAAAAATCCTGGAGGCGCCACTGCACACAAGTGTGAGTAACGTTTTATTGCGTGTCTCACTATTGCTTTGTTATTACAGATCGTTTGATATGTACTGAGTATTTATACGTTTTTAATCTAAATCACAGCAGCGTCCATCTATGAAGATTGCAGGCTGTCAAGCATACACAACTGTTAGCCAATCATAGCAGTCGGCGTTTACTTCCGAGTCTACAATCCGCCACGTCTATTCAAACAGAGCGTTCCGATGAGGGGGGTCAAAACAGGACAGAAAATAGCCTATTACTGCTAAATTATGATGTTTTCTGTTGTAAATTCTTGATAACATTATAAGTGGACCTCAGAGAACAGTACAAAGTAATAAAAAAGGCAGTTCATGACCCCTTTAATGATCAAGAAGCAATCATAAACCTTGTTAGAAAGTATTCACATTTTTCATCAAGATTAAATTATAGAAGCACTGTAGCATATGCAATGTTTGACTGATGTCTGCTCTGCCCATATGGACACTTAATATTTATGGTATTTCAAAAATACTGTTATGGAAAAAAGATATTGGACATTGTTATATCTTGTGTCTGAATCTGTGCCAGTTGTTTGAGGCGTTAAAGAACCTGATGAATAACATCCAAATTGTTCGGCACATAATTCAGAGCTACATTTCCCTTGGATATAAGACAGCATCTTGACATTTAATAGGATGATCTGAAAGATGCATAAAGACACTTTAAATGAATATGAAGTCCCAATATTGGGTAAACAATGCAGTATGAATCATTCGATGTGCTAAAAAGAATAAGAAAAAATATAATGTTAGATTGGATTAGATTAGTATGCAAAAATATATCTGAATTTCTCTAGTTCTGCTTCACCTTCTAATGATATGAGAGAACATTTGATCCCAAATGTACACACCTTGCAAATGCTCCACCGAGATTAACTGTAAAAGCTATAGCACTGTGAAAAAATATGTGTTTGTTAGGAAGCCGAAAGTCATATCGGCAAGCTGGAACTCTAATAAGTGACCTGGCTCAGAATGGATACAAATATCTATACCGCTATACATTTATATGTTTATATCATCATATTCATTTCAATAAATTACATATGCATCGTCTTCAACACTCAAGTAGTAAACAGTATACTTAACCTTAAACTTAAGTTTCTGGTCTTTTAAAGATGGATATGTCGAAAATTCACTTCAAAAAAAGCTGAATAATGCACAGCCTAAACAAAGACACTTTTCAGGACTGGATCTTGAGGACAGTTGCATCACTGGAAAAGTCGTTAAGGACATGCGGAGAATCAAAGATGGAAAATTAAAGGGACAGTTTACTCAAAAATGAAAAAGGTTGTCATCATTCACTCTTCCTCATGTCATTTCAGCACCGTATGTCTGTCTATCTTCTGTGGAAGATCAAAGATTTTATGGTCCATACAATAGAAGTCAATGGTCACCAAATTGGTTTAGTTACCAACATTCTTCAAAATATCTTCTTTTGAGTCATACAGGATTTGTAACATCAAGAAGGCTGATAAATGCTGACAGAATTTTCATTTTTGGGTGAACTATCCTTTTAATATATATTAATAGACATTTTTAAACCTTCACAGAAAAGGATCCTTCATGTTATCGTCACAGGAGCAAAGAGACATGGATGAGTTTGTAGCTGCAGTCTGATTGGCACAAAAACAAAACTGAGGCTCGTATTGTTGGTGGACTCAAACAAACGCTGCATGCTATCAGTGTAGATGGTGATAGTCATACCAAAATATCCACAGTGATTCACATCAATAACTGCTCCCAAACGCATTAGACTCCATGCACCGGAGGCTGAATCCTTGCGGAGCTGGGCACCTTCCAGGGGCCTGGGGTTATAGGGGCTCTCTTGTTGGTAGGGTTCCCATTCTGGGGAGTCTCTTGAGGGACACCCTCGATATCCTCTTCCCGAGGTCTGTCTTGTCCTCTGTGGTCCTTCCGGTTGAGGGTACCGCTTTCAGACCACTGAGGTTCTGCTGTCTTGTCCCTCGGGTATCTGTCACTGCCACCTCTTGAGACCTCAGGTCTGATTTCTCCCGTTTCCCTGTCCTGCTTGTGCATAGTACCCTCGTCTTTGTATCTCCTTCCAGAGTTAGGCTTCAATCCGTCATTGGCTTTTTGAGGCACCTCCTGTCTGATCCCAGCGTTTTCCTTCTTGGTCTTCCTGGGGCTTGGGGATCGAGTTTCTCGTCCACTAGGATCGCTCTTGTTGTCCATGTTTAGAGTCTTTTTTGGACTCTGTAAGCGTTCTTTCCCATCCTGTCTCTGGGGGAGTGTAAAATTGTCATTGTTGTCACGAGGCATGCTTGGGTCGCTCTTTCTAGTTTGCTTTTTGGCGTCTCTGTAATGTTGGTGAAGTTGTCTGTGTGAAGCAGCCACCGGGTCGAAGAAGAGCTCCTCGGGTGGAGAGGGGTTGACCTCAGGGGAGTGAGAGATGAAGGATGACGATGCTGGTGTCGACGGCTCATTGGATGCAGAATACCTTGGAGAGTTTGCAGATGGACCGGTCATCATATCTTTAACATCTGAAACGCAAAACATGATAATTATTAGTGTAAGAAGTCAATAAAACCAATTATTTTGAAGGTGCACTCACAGTCTGTTTTGTAACATGTAAAAGAGCAAATCAGTCTTTTTGGTAAGAAATTTTTGGTTAAGAAAGATATTTTTTGAATAAAATTATTTTATTTAGCAAGGATGTACTACGTTGATAGAAAGGGACAGTAAAGGTATTTATAATGTCATTTTTTATTTTAAATAAATCTGTTCTTATAAAACTTTTTATTCCATCAAATAATCTTGAAACATTTTTTCATGGTTTCCACAAAAACATTAAGCATCAAAACTGTTTTCAACATTGATATAATAAGAAATGTTTCTTGAGCATCAAGGCAGCATATTGGAATGATTTCTGAAGGATCATGTGACACTGAAGACTGGAGTAATGGCTGTTCATGAAAATTCAGCTTTGGTATCACAGGAATAAAATACATTTTAAAATATTGCAATAGGAAATTTTTTTATTTTAAATTGTAATACTATTTCACAGTATTACTGTTTTTTTTTTCTCTGTATTTTTCAAATAAATGCAGCCTTGGTGAGCATAAGAAATTTTTTACAAAAGCAGAAAGATTTTATTGACCCCAAACTTTTGAATGGCAGTGTGTTTGTTTGTTTGTTTAGTCTTATTCTTTTCTCTGTAATAATAACCTGTCAAACATTTTTAAATCAAGCTCATATTCTGTTTCTTATATTTTGTTTAACCCTTTGGTGTTGTTCAGTCAATTTTAGACCAGAAAAATGTTAGAGACCAGAGAAATTTAAAAAATCGCTATTTCATCAGAATGGTACGAAACTCTATGAAACTTTTATGGCAGTCGCTATGTGACCACAAAAAAAAAAAAAAAGTGAACTTGATTTGAAAAAGCTAAATGGTCATAAAAAAATTGTCACACTTGTGTTGTTTGCGGTCAAAAATGACAGCCATTGGAAATGAATGGGAAATATGCAAAAATACGAAAATACAGATAATTTTTTTGTGTACAATCTACAAATCTTTCACAATGCTGAAAAAAGTGCACAGCAATGAAAAGGGCGACACTAAAATATCAAGAGTGCAAAATAAACACACTCAACCCCCCCCCACCCAAACACACACACACACATATATATATATATATATATGAACTAGTGTGACTGTAACACAAAGCATGTTTTTGCAAATGCGTGAAATAAAATCAATAATTCAGCCACAATGCAGTAAAAACAGAAACCAAGGAAGGGGTGACACTCTAAAACATCAAAAGTACAAAACAGACACACACACACACATACATAGCAACCGCTGCTTTAAACATGGACATTAAACATTAAAAGTGGAGGGTGCAGAGAGAGACTGAATCACGTCTGTGTGTGTGTGTGTGTGTTACACTAAACCATTGTCATGACTCAGCGCTTCATTGAGAGACTAGTTGAGCTTACAAGCACACAACACCTGTGTTATACAAGCTGTACACTCACTACTTTACATTGTAGCAAAGTGTCATTTCTTCAGTGTAGTCACATGAAAAGATATAATAAAATATTTACAAAAATGTGAGTGTACTCACTTCTGTGAGATACTGTATGTGTATATATATATATATATATATATATGAACTAGTGTGACTGTAACACAAAGCATGTTTTTGCAAATGCGTGAAATAAAATCAATAATTCAGCCACAATGCGGTAAAGACAGCAAGGAAGGGGTTAAACTCTAAAGCATCAAGAGAATAAAACAGAAACACACACTTAAAACACACACTCACTTACACACACACAGTATTATACACACACACAAATGAACTGATGCGGCTGTTACAATATGGCAAAATTGAGCCATAAGACTCAAATAAGAGGTTGAAATCAGATTGATTAACCGCTGATAAAGCATTCCTGTTCATTTTTGTTGAAATTTGATGTTATGTGTAACAAACGCTGCGTCCGAAATCTCTAAAATGCTGCCTTCGGAGGCAGTATTTCAAGGCATGAAGGCATCAAGGTACGTCCGAAGTCAAATTCTGCTTCACTTCCTGTCTCCGAAGGTACCTTCTTCTGATCGAATTTTGAAGGCAGCATAGATGTATCCTTCGCTGCCTTTGATATCCCACAATCCTGTGCGTTCCATTCCGTGGCAGTTCGGATAAAAACATAAATATGGTGTCTAAAAGTTGCGTTTGGTGGTCAGTTTGTGTGTAAATGTATGTTTCTGACTAACTTTTTGCACTTTTGATGTTATTTCTAGCGAGAAATCAGTATTATAATAATTAAATATTTGTTTAGTTATCATCAAAACTCGTTCTATTTTGTTGTAGATCATTAAACCGTTACGCTGCCTCAGAAGCCTGTCCGAAATCAGTTTCATGAGGTGCCTTCGTGCAAAAACGCTGCCTGCAAAGTCATTGCCTCATAAGGCAGCGAGGCAGCAAGTCAGCTGCCTAGGCTTTCGGACGCAGCCAAAATGTCTTTCTCTGTGTTCAGGTTTGACTGTAGTAAAATTAATGCAAAACTGACATTTCAAACAAACAAACAAAAAATCTAAACCTTTACAAAAAGTTGTCTTTGAGAATGTCTAAATATTTATCCAAATCCACAACTTAATAGAAAGAAGTATTTATGTCTAAAAACAACTAGAGCATTTATAAGCCTTTTTAGAGCTATATAGGAATCTAGTGGCTAAACCATTGAATTGCAGATGTACCAGATGGCACTAATTTGCCTTCAAATTTTTTATTTTAAAGGCATTGTCTCTATTTTAACATGAAATACTGCCATAATTGAAAAGTAATATAAAAAATATTAGAAAATTTATTTTTATTATTTTCAATGGTAAGAAATGTAACAATTATTGCATAAATATTAATTAGTATCATGAAATTCTCTCAAAATAAAAATATATATATTATTGAACCAAAATATATTACATTGATTTAACTGAAAATAAAAAAAGTTAAATTTCAGGTGTTTGGTCACGTTTGACCATGAACGACACAAGTGTGACTCCCAAATGAACAATACCAGAAGGTTAAATAAAAAAGGTGTACCTAATATTCTGTTGTGCTGGTCAGCTGTTATACTGAAACCTCGTGATGTGGATGCAGCAATCACACCATGATTAATTTAGTCATTAAAAGAAACTATAACAATAGGGAGGGAGAATATTATTATAGTATATAATAATATTAGACTATTGATACAGTATGACTGGAGTGAATGTACAATGTAATTTAAATATATTTTTCAAATGTGCTGTTCATTTCTTTGTGCAAAACTTTTTAATGAAGAAAAAAATGACAGAGTGCACGTTTAAACATTGCAAATTGGATTTAGCAAATCTGCAGAATACAACTGATAGACTGAACATAATTAACCTGTCTTCTGAAATGCATTTCAGCAGAGACATGATTCTCAATTAAACTGTCACAGTTTTCAGTCTTCAGTGGCTTTTGGCCTCCAGATACGGTGACACAATTCGAGCAGCTGAAACCGGCTATGAGAAAGAGTTAGACCCAGAATGGAAAAGTTGCTATTTTCTCTCAAGATAAAATGTCACGCCGCCAGACGTGAAGCAACAAGAACCAAACATTAAACC
Source organism: Sinocyclocheilus rhinocerous (assembly GCF_001515625.1). NCBI lineage: Eukaryota > Metazoa > Chordata > Actinopteri > Cypriniformes > Cyprinidae > Sinocyclocheilus > Sinocyclocheilus rhinocerous. Next base: position 2,414,614 of record NW_015653472.1, read on the forward strand.
AAGCTGGTGGCTCCTGACATGGGTTTCAATTTCTTTGTCATTTAACTGTCTGGTAAGAAATATATTTGGCCACATTGCATCACTCCAGAGCAGTATTCCCAACTAAGGGCACGTGAACTCCAGGGGGTTCTTGGAAAGATTTCAGTTTTGCTTAAATTAAAATGCGTCCGATTACAGTTTACAAATAAAAGTGCTGTCACTGATTAAAATATCTAATCATGATCAGTGTTATTATTGTTAACTAAAAAAAAAAAGAACAAAAAATCATTAACTGAAGCTGAAATAAAATACATACTGGGTGAAAACCCTTTTTACTAATTTTTTTTAATTACTTTTTACTAATTACTAAAACTAAAATTGAAAGAAAAACGTAAAGACTTAAAAGCAACAATATATATACCTGTACATACAACTGTCTATTGTTCTATACCTGTACATACAATTGTCGATTTGTATATTTTTTATTCCTTATTTTACTTGTTCTATTTTTTATTTATTTATTTATTTTTTATTATCTGTGTTTTTTGTTCTGTCACTGTCATTCTGTTACACTGTGGAAGCTTCTGTCACGAAAACAAATTCCTCGTATGTGTAAACATACCTGGCAATAAAGCTCATTCTGATTCTGATTCTGACAACTTATGTGATAATTGTTTAATAAAAATGTGAACAAAAATGATCACAAAAAAGGAAAGTGATCTAGAAAATGGCCAGTCATTACTGTGTGTTTATATAGAAATATATGATCATGAATTGTGATCACTCATATTTCCTTCTTTTCTTTAGTGACATTCAAAATCAAAAGGTTCATTTTAAGGCAAAGGACAGGGAAAGAAAGGCAGAACTGCACATACACAAAATAAGCATAGAGGAGGAATGCAAAGTTTACCAAAGTTATTATAGGGACAGACCAAGAAAAGCAGAGAAGCCTTTAGTGATGCTCTGGTTTCATGTGGAAGCACAATGTGGAGGAGGAAGAGTTCAGACCTAAACCAGGAAGAGAGAGAGAGAGAGAGAGAGGTGCATAGAACAGTGCCCAGACAGAGAAAGAAACCAGCAAAAATTGAGACAGGAAGCAAGAGTGACAGCAATGCATGAAGATAGGAAGGTCTGACATAACATGCATATGACCCACATACCCAAATCACTCAATAGGCCTCAATTCACTAATAATTGAGTAATTGTGTGCATACTTATCTATTTTGGCAATTAGTGTTGATCAATATGCATGCGATGTTTAGGCAATATAAAGGTAAGTGCGATGATGATTGTAGTATTTCAGTAAATCCACCGTGGTTATACTCTTTATGACTATATTGTAATAATGTTCTGAACAAGAGTACCCATGTTGCATGAAGTACCTTTAGAAAACACTGTTGAGAAAAGATAACCGTCACAATGCATTTTCAATGGCTTTTGAAACGGCAGTAGAAAACAAACCCATCTTCAGAAATGGATTTGTTTCTCAGAGGGGAACATGCAGGCTTGAGGGAACTGATTTTTCTCGGTTCATGAAGCAGACGGAATTCAAATGAGCGATTCTGCACCTCTTAAACTTAAAGAGGTGGTTTGGGATGGAGAGCGTCTCTCGGCTATGTCGGTTCATTGTTTGAGAGGTCAGGTATTAAACAGACTCACTATGATCAGGCACCAGGCCAAGTCCGGGCCTCAGAAGCAGCAACACTTTATTGCCCCCGGCCTGGATGAGCTCAATGGCCCGTGTGTGTGTAATGCCCTGTGTGGGTTCACCGTTGATCTCCACAATCTGATCTCCCACCTGTGAGGTTACAAACACAGAACCACTGATTTACTTGCATTTTACTTGTTATATAATTTAACTGTATAATAATAATAATGTTATTTTTCAAATGTTATTATTCAATAATGTTTTATTTTATCTAAAATACACACTACTGTTTAAACGTTTAGTGTCAGTAAGATTTTTTTGAAGAAACGTATACTTTTATTCAGCAATAAACATAAATTGATCAAAAGTGACAGTAAAATTATTTCCATTTCAAATAAATGCTGCTCTTTTGAACTTTCTATTCATCAAAGAATCCTGAAATAATGCATCACAGTTTCCACAAATAAGTGTTTTCAACACTGATAAGAAGAAATGTTTCTTGAGAAGCAAATCAGCATATTAAAATCATTTCTGAAGGATCAGAAATTTCTGACACTGAAGACTGTAGTAATGGCTGCTGAAAATTCTGCTTTGCCATCACAGAAATAAATCATTTTAAATTGTAATCACATTTCACAATATTAATATTTTTGCAGTATTTTAAATAAATATTATATAATATATGCATAAATAAATACAGCAGTGGTGAGCATAAAAGACTTCTTTAAAAAAAAAAAAGTTAAAAATCCTACTGACTTCAAACTTTTGAACAGTTTCAAACGGTTTGAACAGTTGAACGTAATGGTTTGAATGGTTACATTTTTCATTAAGGTTCTTTGTGTATTATGTGTTAATGTCATGAGAACTTACATGTATCCTGCCATCTTTCAGTGCAGGACCGTCCTCAGCTAGTCTAAGGATGAAGAGGCCCATGTTATATTCCTTCCCTCCTCGCAGACTGAAGCCAAAACCTCTCTGTCCTCTCTCTAACTCCACGGGATAACAGCCCTGAAAAGAGAGATATTAGTTACAATTTGTTTGCATATGAAAATAAACAGTTCAACACAATCTAAATTCAACTTAAAGGTGCTGTATGTAAGTTTTTGACTCTACTAAAGCATAAAAACACCATAATATGTTTGCAGATATTTAAGAAACATGCTAAGTTAACATACTTGTTTATCTGAAAAACAATGCAACAGTCAGTTATTCTCCTTTGAAAATGTGCGTTCCGGGCTGGAATGTCGCTCTCTGTTTTGGTTTGTGAAACCCGCCCACTGCCAGTTTACCCAATTGTATTTCGGCACCAAATACACAAAATAATGTTCTTTTTAGCAACATCATATGACCCCTTTAAGACATTCACATTACATTTAATTGCACTGAGTCACTAAACTATGCAAATATATTATCACACATTTCTTGCTAAAACACTAAATATATCACAACATTCTGTACTGAGTGCAAAAACAAACTGCTCTACCACACCTGTCCGTGCTAATGAGAAACGACACTTGATTTGCATATCTACACTCTGTCATTAGCATTATATATTACTTATTTTGCAAACATTTCCTCCATTTCATAGCTCATAAAGTCACTGTAGCCTATAGTATTAATCCTTAAGGTGACAAATGCTTCCATCTCAAAGTTTTAAATAGAATTTAATCTTCATAAAACGTGAGCTGCATGAAAATTAAGTACTTAAGTCAGTTGCATAATTATCTGTGAACTCTTATTACTACACAAATTATTACTTGAAGAACTGCCGTTTTCTCATTTACATCTCACCTGATTTGGTCCTGAGGAGATGACAGCCCCCATCTCACCCTGCGGCAGGGATTTGTGTTCCGCTCGGGCCATAGTGTCTTTCCTCTCCTCCGTTTCTACGCCATTCCTAAATGACACACAATTAGATGCTGCTTTAGGGCATTTAATGAACTGGTGCACAAAATGAACGCATCTCCCTTCATCCATCGTCATGTTATCCAGCGCAGCTAAGAGTGTTTTTGTTCTTGAGAATTTGCAGTTCATGATCGTGATTCCTACAAAGAAGCTGAGAGTCCTCTTCAGGACCTCAAAGGTCTGTGGAGCTCATTAAATCCTTTTGTTGGTCTTAAGTGTGGGCAAAAGCTTTGACTGTGGCTGCCCCTCTTATCTGAACCTTGACTGTAGAGTGAGTTCACAACAAGTCTACTCAATTTTATGCTGAAAAGAATGACCTGGACCATGTGCTTGGAACTGAAATGAAAGGAGAGGTCTTGAGCGTTCTTGACAGAAGAGTAATGGAAAGAGGTCATTGAAATGGGAAAGATGTAGAAGAGGAGAGGACAGGATGTCATGATGCGTACATGCGTAACTTGGGCCCTGTTTCTTGCAGGTATAAAAGACAAGCAATTTTAGCTATATAATTTGTTATATTATATTATTTGGACATACACAACCATTCAAGCATTTGGTGTTACTAAGATTTTTTTTTAAGTCTCCTATGTTAACCAAGACTAACAAAAACTGTAATATAGTTTTATTTTCAAATGTAATTTAAAATATGATTTATTTCTGTAATGGCAAAGCTGAATTTTCATGATCCTTCAGAAATCATTCTAATTGGACTCTAATCACTCAAATAATTTGGTGCTCAAGAAACATTTATCAGTGTTGAAAACAGTTGCGATGCTTAATATTTTTGTGGAATCCAATATACATTTATAAAAAAAAAACTAAATAAACAAAAACACAGCTTATTTGAAATATACATCTTTTGTAACATTATAAATGTCTGTACTGCATAAATGTCTTTTGAACAATTTAATGCATATTTGCGGAATAAAAGTATTAATTTCTTTAAAAAAAATTCTTACTGACCCCAAAATGAACAATTGTGTACATGCATCACAGGAGAATTTTATCATGAACATTTACTACATCACATTATAAATTATTGAATTGTTTTGGAATGTTAGTATTATTTGTATTAAATGGTCATCTCCTATGTCTTGTTTCTAATTTCATAGCTAGCATTTTATGTATCATACATACAACAACAAAAAAATCTCAAAATTACAATTTGATTGGAAATTAAATAAAAATATTTAGTTCTGAAGTCAAATATTTGATTCTCATCTCCAGCAATGATGTCACAAATGTTTAATTTGTGTAAAAACTGATTAAATTTCACATAAAAAATATTGAAATCACATTGTTTAGATTATCATAGTTCTTAAAAGTAATAATCAATAGCCATAAATTGAGACTTTTTAAAATGAAACCGTAAAAGGTTTGTAAGTTGACTGTAAAGACTGTGATTGTGTGTGTACGTGTGTGTTGGGATTGAACTGGCCGTCAGGATGGAGCTTGTACCTGTCATCTCGGCTGGCAGGCTGCTGTCCCACGGCTCTGTGCTGGGTGGCTGGGCTCTGCTTGGCTGAGCTAGTGCCTGACGGCGGTCCGCTGTGTTCTGAAAAGTAAACAGGATTCTCAGTGTGGCAGAAACACACATAACACACACAACTCCATCCCAAGTGACACTATCATGGGTGGCTGGGCTCTGCTTGGCTGAACTAGTGCCTGACGGAGGTCCGCTGTGTTCTGAAAAATAAACAGGATTATCAGTGTGGCAGAAACACACATACACACACACAACTCCATCCCAAGTTTCAGTTTCAATCCTCAAAGTCAAATGCTTTAACAACCTGTCTGTTACAGAAAAAAATAAATAAATCCGCAATCTGCTGCTTCCTTCCACCAGCTCACTGTTCACCAAAATAATGAAGAAATAATATATTTTCCCCAAAAGCTTACCCTCCTCAGGCACCACCGTGAGGGTAACAGCATTTCCAGCTTCTTTGATGAGCTGCACAATGTCGTTGTGGGACAGCTCAATAATTGACTGGCCATTCACAGCAGAGATGCGGTCACCCACTTTTAGCCGACCGCAGCGGTCTGTGGGACTGCCGTCAATGATGCGGCCAATCTTATGTGGGATAACTGAGGACAGACAGAGATCAATGCTTATTTCAGTTAAACATCTTAGATATACTGACAGACACTGAGAAGTGCTTTCAATAACTCCAGAAACTGATACTGATAAATAAATCTGATTATTCTCAGAGATTTACAGATGTGTCACATGATCAGGAAAAACACCCTGCATTACATGGTACACATACTATGAAACGAACATGCCAGGTTATATATGGTAATTAAAAGTGTAAATAAAAGTACTTTTTCGATGTTAAAATTACGAAGCTCAGCATAAGACATGCAGACGAAAATGTCATGTGTGGGGCTCTGTATATAATATTTACTCAAACTACAATGAAATATTTTTATACACTATGGTAAGATTTTGGCAAGAAATGAATACTTTTATTATGATGTCAGTAAGATTTTGGCAAGAAATTAATGTGTTTATTCTGTAAGGATGCATTAAATTAATCAAAAGTGACAGTAAAGTCATAATGTTACATTTCTAGTTCTACATTTCTTTCTATTCATCAAAGAATCCTAAAAAAAAAAATCACAAAAACGTTTCCACAAAAATAACTATTTTTAGCATTGATAATAATAATGAAATGTTTTCAAATCAGCATATTGGAATGTTTTCTGAAGGCTCATGTGACACTGAAGACTGGAGTAATGGCTGCTGAAAATTCAGCTTTACCATCACAGGAATAAGTTACATTTTAAAATAAATGAATATTTCACAATAGTACTATCTTGACTGTGTTTTCGTTCAAAAACAGCCTTGATATCGCAAGGAAAATACACCCTTCAGCTTCAAACTACATTTTCAACTTTACAGCATAATTTCATAAATAAATCCTACAAACGTTCACAGCGTATGCCCTTTTTCAGAGCTAATGGTAATAGCCATTATATCTGAATAAGCGTTTTTGTTACAGCTCTGGGGTTTATAACTATAATACTTCACAGCTAAGCTAGCTTTGATTATATTATTGTAATTGCATTGTACAGTATGTCACACTTTCAAGCAACAGGAAGAAATATGTAATATAGATTTCAGCCACATTTTCAACAATGTTATGAGTCTGTAGTTGCACATCTAATGCAGCAGAACAAGGTGTGCTTTCTGAAGCTGACAGCAAAGTAGCAAAAAGCTTGAAAATTAGGGTGGGGTGAGACGGAGAGACAGACAGAGACACAAGGAGAGGAAAACAAGCTTTGAAAGTCATTTCTAACCTCCAGGCGGAGGCTTGTTTTTAGAGGTGAGGATGACGAATCCGAAGCCCTCGTTGTCCTTGCGCTGAAGAGTGATGTCGTAGGGCTGAGGGTGGCTGTGGCCGGACACCTCGATGTGGGGTGGTTTGGGTGATCCGTTGACCAGCGCTGGAACATGTGGGGCCTGAGGTTGACCCCCATCATCTTCCTCTCTTTCTGCTCAAGCATATTACACTCATATAAGCACTCTCAAGCAGAGTTTAAATGAACAAAGATTAATGGTGAGGTCCATGTCAGACTCCACAGTTCTGTACTGTACAATGTTATTTTTGTACTATTTATATACTAATATAGTATTTAATAATATTTAGAATTTGTTTATATATATATATATATAATGACAAAACGATTACAAAAAAAACGATATTTTGAAATGTAATTCTGTGTATACATGTATATCGGGATCGCGCACTGTCTGAGAGACGCGTCTTTATGCGCACGCTTCGGATGTGTCAGTCAGTCAGATCGTTTTGTTTACATCAGCATGGGTTTGAACATCACATTTCACTGGTTCAGACTCATGCCATCGAGATTTCGCTATGAATATTCACAAAACTGGTCTCATATTTTTTATTATATTTCAGCTATATTTTTTATACATTTATAAAATACCTTTATAAGTTATATAATTATAATACTCCATATCACAGTGGGATTGTTTATTTATCAGTGAAGTGCGGATCATTTTTACTGTTCTTGCAGTTACTTAGTGTTTGGTCATTGGCAAGTAATACGCTTTTATATATAATTGTTTTATATTCTCACCAAAGCCAAATTTAGCTTTACTAGTGCTAATTTTAGACTTTCACCTATTGTATTGTTTATTATAATTTAATTAATAATAATTTATGCATTTAGCAGACGCTTTTATCCAAAGTGACTTACAGTGCATTCAGGCTATACATTTTTTACCAGTATGTGTGCTCCCTGGGAATCAAACCCACAACCTTTTGCGCTGCTAACGCAATGCTCTACCACTGAGCCACAGGAACATTATAGCAATACGTCAATGGGACATTTTCAGTCAGATGTCAAATAAACATTTAGAAAATGTCTTTAAGATGTTTATGATTTAGGATGCATGTAAAAATCAGATATTTGTACACAGCAGATGCTTTCCAGATGAAGCGACCTATAACAGACATCTTGCAGACGTACGTGTGATATCTGGGTTTTTGTGAAAACCTCACATTCGACCAAAATTCAACATTTTCACCCTTTTTTTTGCCCGTAGCTTAAAATTAGCCTGTGCGCATTCCAACTCATTTTGTCAGCATGGGTCACATATATCAGATGAATGATTTTATATATATATATATATATATATATCAGTTTTAATTTTAGTACTTCAACTTAAACAATTTTCATTCAAGTTTTTCATCTCATATTTTTTATTATATTTCAGCTATATTTTTTATACATTTATAAAATACCTTTATAAGTTATATAATTATAATACTCCATATCACAGTGGGATTGTTTATTTATCAGTGAAGTGCGGATCATTTTTACTGTTCTTGCAGTTACTTAGTGTTTGGTCATTGGCAAGTAATACGCTTTTATATATAATTGTTTTATATTCTCACCAAAGCCAAATTTAGCTTTACTAGTGCTAATTTTAGACTTTCACCTATTGTATTGTTTATTATAATTTAATTAATAATAATTTATGCATTTAGCAGACGCTTTTATCCAAAGTGACTTACAGTGCATTCAGGCTATACATTTTTTACCAGTATGTGTGCTCCCTGGGAATCAAACCCACAACCTTTTGCGCTGCTAACGCAATGCTCTACCACTGAGCCACAGGAACATTATATAGTTTATATTATACAATATATAGTTATTATATAGTTTGCCCGATTCCATCAGGGTCTGATGATTCACGAAGAAATACATTTGGCAAAAATCTCTTACAATGCTCAACATCAAGTAAAACAAACGAATAAAATCCCAGTGTGCTTTAACAAAACTGAAAGGGAACATTATGAAAGTGTTGAAAAACTGCTACGAGGCATAAAGCCAAATTTCATAAAAGCTTCATAATTGAAGTTTATTTTTCAAAATTACCCAGTGAGTGTTGTTTCGAGGCGTCTTTCTTTTATAGTTACTCAGCGCATTGAGTCATTATTTTGTTAACACATAAATAGTCTTCTGCTTTGACTGAAAACAGTGGTCATTAAATTTTGATTTTGTGGTTATTATTTTATAACTCAACTCGGCCCTTCACTCAGAACTAATGGAGCGAAACGCTCAGTTCTCACAGGGAGTGGATCTTTTTTCAGACATTGTTGGATATGACTGAAACCTCTGGAGGACTTCTACAGCTGTCAGAACGTAAATGCAAGCATGCAGTTATCAGAATACAAAGCAGCAGGCAGGGTACGAACCTGGATAGGTGAGCTTTCTGCGCACGGTCAACATCACCTGCCCGTTGCGGGCGGCATTGGTCATGAGCTCCAGAACTTGTTTGTGAGATTTGCCTTTGACAGGAACGCCATCAATACAAATGAGCTCATCTCCAGCCCGCAGACGCCCATCCTTCTCTGCGGCACCCAGAGGAACGATGGCACCAATGTACACCTAAAGAGAGACGGCATGGTTGAAGGTCACATCATTTTCCATTGTGACAATATGGTAATGAATCACTACAAAGCATGTCAACACTCACTGGCTGATCTGGTCCTTCTCCACCCAGCACTCTGAACCCAAATCCAGTCTCCTGGTTCCTCCTGATAAACACGTCCAGTTCTTTAGTGTTGGTGGCTGGAAAAAAAAGCAAAATTTGCTGTCAGCCATAAATATTGCAGTGTAAACAGCAAATGTGTCTCACATGTCACTACTAGCTCCCAAAAGTAGGGATGTAACAATTAACCGCGAGCCGGTTGAAAATCGATTCAAATATGTGACGATTCAAATTCGGTTGAGATGCTAAACAAACCCCTAAACAAAATTCAATTAGGGGTAGGAGTTTATATGAATGTATGTCTGAGTGGAGCTTACTGTCTTTAGAAAAGTTTAGATGGTATTTTTTCTTTTCATCTTGCCATAAGCTGCTTTGTTTACAGTGGAAACCAAGGAAACGCTTTAAACGCCACCTGCTGGCAGAGAGTGAATCTGCGTCTTGTTCAGCTCGTCTGCTTTTTCCGTTTCATGCAGATATTTTTTTATGTATAGTTTCCCAAAACTGAAGTCAAATCATTCTGTTTTTGCTTCAAATTTCGAAATTATACAATCTAATTTAGATTAAAAACTACTCATGTTGCATGTATGCAGCATCTTTATTTGGATCATGATTAAAATGCAGTGGTTGTCTGCCTCTAATTTTAAATGGAAAGAGCACAGACAAAGCCTTATTTTGTTTATATGAAGACATTTATTTTATTTGTGTTATTTATTTGATTTGGGGCTTGTTTTAAAATTTCAATTTAGTTTTGTTATTTACATTTACATTATATTTAAATTTTGTTATTTAGCAGACGATTTTATCCGAAGCGACTTACAAATGAGGACAATAAAAGCAATCAAAACCAACAAAAGAGCAATAATATGCAAGTGCTATATTAGTATATTATTATAGTGTTATATTTCAATTTCACAAAGAAACGTGCAGCATTTTGTCCAAGCAATAATAAAAGGACACATTTAATTTATAATTTGTCTTAAATCTAATTTTGTTAAAAAAAATCGTGAATCGAATCGAATCGTGACTTGAGTGAATCGTTACATCCCTACCCAAAAGTCAAGGTTGAACTCACGTTTGCTGTCCAGCATGGCTTTAGACTTGAGGTAGAGCTCAGACGGGTCCAGTTTTGGGGAGCTGGAGCGGATGGCATGAGGAGGGAAAGGAAGGGACTGGGGCCCAGGCTCAGCCGCACTGGGAGTTTCTGTACTGACAGAACTGGTGGCAATGTCCTGCTTCTGGGTACTGGGAATAGCTGGAGTGATCTAAATGAACAGATGGACACACACAGCAACAAACATTACCAAATATTCCACAACGTTACAGCCCAAGTACTATGCCAAACATGGACGTCTCTCAATACGAAAGGGATTGTTCACCCAAAATTGATAACTTCATTCTTTTTAATGCAGTCACTCAAAGCGTGTCCTTATGACTCACAATGTTTATATCCGTGTTGAACACAAAGTTATAAAACCTGCTCTGAAATAGATAATCAACATTAGAGCCTGTATGAGAAACACTTTTGAGAGAAGCCAAATAGGAAGCACTCCTGAGGGGCCTGTTGACTCAGCAGTGATATTTGCTGCAAAAGCTCGTGTTTGCCTCGAAGAGATTCACCACATCCTGCTCTTAAAATAACATTATAGCGTTTGGCACTTGCTCCGTGAATAATGTATGACTGCAAGTAACACGCTTCGTAGAAGAACCCAGAACGAGGCCGATAAATAATTCATCCTGTTTCATCTTCATTACATCAAAATTCCCTAGTGTGTCTAAATTAAATCCAAAAATGGAGTAATTAAAAGACATTTAGCTGAACTTACAGGTTTCAGAGACTTCACGGGAGATGTCTGACCTGCAGGCACAAACAGATATAAAGAGGGAAATGAGAATGAGCAAGTACAGTTGAAGAGGTACGTTCCAAGACTATATAATTAGACAGAGCAATTTATTGCAGGAGAAATTAAATTCATCAGTTCATTTAGTACACTTAAAACCTTTAACAGTGAAGTGTGCCATTTTTGCATCACTAACGACTCCAAATGAAATATGACTACTTCAAAAAGGTTTACAGAACACTCTGCCTCGTTCGTCATTGGTCAGATAAACAGATAGCCCCACCCCAAACTCATGGCATTGGTTAAGCCATAGCTGTTGTCGGAAACAAACAGAACATGTTTTAAACAACAGAAATCAGCCATGGATTGACATACACAAATGGATTTCTGTAAGCATTGTACAAGCTAGAGAAAGTATTTTAGCATTAATTGTTTTTTTTTGCACACTTCACCTTTAATACCAATATCAAGAGCCTTGCAAAATATATTAATCAAGTCAACATCAGTCTCAATGTGATAAACATAACATACACTACTGTTCCAAAGTTTGGAGTTGGTATGCTTTTGCTCTTGACAGAAATTAATACTTCTTTTTTTAGCAAAGATGCATTAAATTGATCAAAAGTGATCAAAATCATTCATAATGTTACAAAAGATTTTTATTTGAAATAAATGCTGTAAACCTGAACTTTCTATTCATCAAAGAATCCTGAAAAAAAAGTATCATGGTTTCCACAAAAAAAAAAAAAAGCAACACAGTTGTTTTCAACACTGATAATAATAAGAAATATTTCAGCAGATTAGAATGATTTCTGAAGGATCATGTGACCCTGAAGACTGGAGTAATAATGCTGAAAATTCAGCTTTGCCATCACTGGAATAAAAAATATTTTTAAATATTAAAACAGTTATTTTAAATTGAAATAATATTAAAAATTACTGCATTTTTGGTTAAACCATTGCATAGTCTTGGTGAGCATAAGAGACTTTTTTTTAAAAGACATCTTTTAAAAAACATTTTAAAAAAAAATGATTCTTACATACCCCAAACTTTTGCATGGTAGTGCAGAGGAACCAAAAACAAACAAACAAACACACAAAAATCCTTATGAAAATGCAAAACGTTTCAATCCTGAGGCTGAATTTCAGTCTAGCTTATATTAAATACAGTGGAAAACCTTAAAAAAATCAAAAGTTTCCACTAAGGGGCAGTGTACTCTACAATGCATTTACATATACTGGAGAAATAAATGAGAAGACCTGATATATACACAATGCAGAGCATGATGATCCGTGGCAGGCATGTTTATGTACAGTGTGTGTGTGCAATATGAAAAGCCTGCATGCAAACTGTGAATACTAACAAGACTAGGGCTGCACGATAAATCGCATGCGATATTAAACGTGCCTCTTGTCAGAAAGCCGGTTCTGTAATCAGCGGTAAATCTCCATCACCTGCGGGCTTTCACATTGAGCAGCATTAACTACACAGAGCCGTTGTTCACTGACGAGCTGCGCAAAACAAACAAATTTGACTTTCAACATCTGACCCCTTTGACTTTGACTGTATGGAAAAAAAAACATTTTCCAATGAAAAAAGTGTCATTCAGGTTTGGAATGACATAAGGGTGAGTAAATGTTATTGTTTACAAAAACTAAAACTATTAAAATAATTTTCATTAATTGCAATAAAGTAATTAAATTATATTGCAAATTATAAAAACATATTAGACGAAAATTTGAAATGTTGCCTTGGCACCTAACTGAAATAAAATATATGTATTAAAATTATTAAAATGAAAATAAAAATAAACTTAAATATAAATATTGAAAAATGTGTTATGAGCTTTTTGTCATTTTTATTAATATTAGTTTTTAATTATTTCTATTCCACATTATTTTTAGTCATTTCAACTTAAACTTATTATATTTTAGTAAGCTGCCCAAGCAACATTTCTAATTTTCATTTAAGCTTATTAAAGTTTATCCATAATTTACATAACATAACTAAAACTTAAACCAAAATTAAAATTAAAACTGAAAATATAAAAATAAAAGCTAATTCAATATATGAATAAATACTACAACAGCATATAAATAATACCAAACAACACTGGAAAATGATGAAAGAATATTCATTTTTGGATCTTTAGCTGTCACTATAGCCAGATGAGACCAGCAACGGGGAGTAGTCAAAAAGAATTAGGAGGTAACTGGACCCCAGGTCACACTGTCTCCATCACTCACCTCCTCTGAGCACCAGCACGTTGACCTCGCTGCCCACGGGCAGGTCTTTGAGGATGTCCACCACCTGCGCATGGGTGAGGGTTTGTACGTTCTGCCTGTTAATTTCTTTTATCACATCCCCCTTCAGCAGACCTCGGCAACACTGCGCGTCCAGAATCATCTTCACCTTCTGGCCCAGCGGACAGTCTGCGATGGCAAAGCCGAATCCGCTCGGCCCCTTTACCAAAGGCACGCTGACCAGCTCGGGCTGCAGCAGGGTGGTGTCTCCCGCCTCTGGGTAGCGTCCGTTGGGCATTGCTGCAGCTGGATGTCTACCATCGGTGGTCATGTAATGGAGGTCCTGCATGGAGGGGGTCCCGTCTGAATGAATGGGCTGCCCGTCAATTCCCGGCATAGCAGTTATTATGTCGCCTGTGCCCTCTTCGCTGGAATTGGTGTCCTCTGGCAGTGGGTATCCACGGCACAGGACCATATCCACATATTGGTCTACAGGAATGGACTGGAACATCTGGACCACATCTGCATGGGTATTGCCCAGCACACATGTACCATTTATGTCCACTATAACATCACCTAAATGAGAGACAAAGAATAAGTATGAATGAAGCAGTTGTTCTAAAATCCAAACCCTACCTAGACAGAATGTTTAGGCATCAAAGGTAATCCTGTTTAGGCAATTCGGGTGCAAAAGCTTTTTCCATACAGGATTGAGCAAAGATATGATGCCTTGCAAATAACTGTGTTTCTGCCATCATCACATGACATGCCCAGTTAAAAAAAACTTATTTATTTGGTCCTGACAAATTGTTCCACCTAATTAAAATCCACTTACCCCAATATTTGTTTGTAATACACGTTTTGTGTTTTTAACTTAGCAGCATGTTAAGATTAAATTCAATGGTAATCATTAGTCGGTAACACTTTAGTATAGGGACCAATTCTCATTATTAACTAGTTGCTTATTAGCATGCCTGTTATTAACATATTGGCTGTTTATTAGTATTAATAAACAGGGTTGGGGAAGTTACTAGATTCAATTGTTATCATTTGAAAAGTTTCCTATGTATTCCTGATGCAAATGTTGTTCCAAACAGTAAAATGCCTATTTCTGGGCAACATTGTATGTATCCACACTTCCAGAATACACTGCATCAATTTCGGTAAAAATTATCTATTTTTTCAGTACTGAAATGTATCAACAACAACAAAAAAGTTCATAGCTAATTCTAGTTAAAAGCACAATTACATCCAATATCTGTGTGCTATGCAATTAAAGTCATACACTTTATATGAAGATCACTGTTTGTGTGGGATGTGAGTGACCATAATAATTGCTGTCTATATAGAGTCTTTTTAAATCAGCCACTAATAAGATTCATTTTCAGTAAGCAGAGTGTCTGTACTGTGTATGAAGACAATAGGCAGCAAGGCAAACTCACTAGGACCTGGAACATAGCCACTGTGTCAATTTGAGCACAAACACAAATCCTGCCAGTGTGTTTAAACTGTTCAATTTGATTCCAGCAATGAGAGCTGTCTTGGCTCCTTCTGTTCTGTTCACGGGGGAGTGTGTATGCAGTGATAAAGAGGCAGGTCCCAAGTAACCATTAGTCCACCTAAAGTCAATGATCCACTCAGTTGGTGCAGTCTATCTAATGGCAAGTTTGTCTATTGATCAATGCAGAGGATGTTGGGGAAATCCTGAATCCTTTTCTACTCCTGACCAATCAATGGCATCCTTCCAGGTTTGCTTCTGTAGCGTCTGGGCCAATCAGACACACCATTTTTCATTTGATTTAACAAATCAATTATTCATTAGATTAACAAACATTCACAGACCCCTCACCCAATAAACATACTGGGTGCCAGGATGTCTGCAACGACACCGGGCCCCCCCTGGTCCCCATGGCAACCACGACACCTTTGCTAGACCAGATACATTTACGACCTAATGGAATGTGAGTAGGGAAAACCACTGCCTTTTCCATAAGGAAGAGACACAGTGCACAGTAGAAATGGACTCTTTTCTAATTAATCCATAGGAAAACCTTTCTTTGAATGAACACACATATCCTTCAGGTCATTGTGTATGTTGTCTTTGAGATTTTATACTGTTTTATGCAGGCTTATGATGGAAACACTCATTCCTGTCATCTTACATATATGTAACCCTACCATGTTTAGTATCTATGAATTAGTCTTCTGATGATCTAAACGAGAGTGTATATTATATGTTGGTACATAGGCAATATATTAGTGTCCTGAGAATCTTTAGTAATTTCGATTCAAGTTCCATATGCAAATTACCATGCTTCCACACAAAGGGGACAGGAGAGCTGTCAGTCAATAAATGGGAAAACAAAGTAACTGGCATTACTTTTTTGAGAAAGTAACTCAGATATTTTCTTGTAAATTAAAAAAGTAATGCGTTACTTTACTAGTTACTTGAAAAAAGTAATCTGATTACGTAACTCGCATTACTTGTAATGAGTTACCCCCAACACTGGTTATAAAGCACATATTCTGTATGACCATATTTTACATCCCTAATCCTGCCCAATACCTAAACTTAACAACTACCTTACTAACTATTAATAAGCAGCATTTAAGCACAGTTTATTGATGCAAAAGTCATAGTTAATGGTTTGTTTAAAAATATTTTTAAAATAAGGTCAAGTTTCTCATGCACTCCTTGACAAGGAAGCCTGTTCGAAACAGTTGGATACCTTGTTATGGCCAAAATGGCCAAAGGCAGCACCGAATTTATCCTTCACACATAAGGCACTCCCAGAATGCAATGTGACAAGCTCAGTGAAAATTACATTAAATAAAATGCAACATTTCACCCAATATCTGTGCTTTGCATTTGATTTTTGTTGTGTTATTTATTTTACTATTTTGTGCTTATTACAATACTGATCTTTAGCTTATCAACACGCTACACTGTAAAAAATAAGTGTAATTTTAACTGTAAAATTTTGTAAAAACGCTACGGAAAAAAACTGTTAATAGGTTAACTGTAAGTTCCCGTACTATATACAGGGAAAAACCAGACATTTCATGTTAATTTTACAGTTTTTAGAAGTAAAAATAACAAATAAACAAAAAACCTGTAAACTGATATTCCCAGAATTCCCTGCATG
>NW_015653472.1:2439414-2443857 GCF_001515625.1 Sinocyclocheilus rhinocerous
AGACTAGTTTAAGTGTTTATGTAGTATGTTAGACTAGTTTAAGTGTTTATGTAGTATGTTGGACTAGTTTAAGTGTTTATGTAGTTAATAAAGTCTTACTTGTATCACACTTGATGTTGTTCATTGTTTGCTCATAACTGGAGTCCCTTATCATGCAGATTTATGCTACAAGCTCTGTGTAGAGTTGTACAGTATGAAAGTTATTTCCCTTAACCAGGAAATTAACGTTCTTAGAATTGACAGACAGTTGACCCTGAGAGGTCAAGTAAATATCTACAGCGGATCTAAATGTTTATAATTAATTATAACTAGTTATGATTAATTATTCATATTTCCCCATGAGCTGATTCGCAACACTTCACTTCTTGAAAGTGACTGTTCTGCCTGAGACATCCTGCTGCATATGCAGTAATATTGGCACGGAGCACACAATCTGTCAAAGTGCTGCGAACATCAATGTTTCATTCAGATGACCAGGAGCTCACACAAGTAACTGGGCCAGGTCTACTGCTAGCCATGATGATTTTAGGGTGAGTTTAGTTATTCTGTTAACAAAACAAGAAAAATATTTCCCACTGACCTAAAAATGACAAGCGCTGACTGAAATCATCACTTCCAATCTGTCTGCCTGACTTTAGGCAACTTTTACGCAGTATACACAATACAGTCCAAAAGTCTGGGGTCAGTAAGACTTTTTTAAAGAAAAATAATAATACTTTTAATCAGCAAGGATGCATTAAATTAATCAAAAGTGACAGTAAAAACATTGATAATATCACAAAAACTGTTGGCTGCTTTGCATGTCAATCAGATGGTCTCTTCCTATCTAAGTGGGCTATTCTTGGCCAGAATAAGCTTAAATGAGGACCAAACTTTATGCTGCAATTCAAAAGTCTGGCGATACAAGACAAATACCAAATGAATACAAGTAAACAGTGAGAATCCACAATTAAAATACACTTGCAATGCATTAATGTTTTTCCAGGTCAAAAAGAGGCTCATAAACAGCCCTATGGCTTTTTTGATAGCTTGTTGACCAAACTTAAGAATTTGTTAATTCTTAACATGCCTCTTTGAGCCAGCTGAAGCATGTTTATTGCACTGCACTCGAATCCAGAATTAAATGTATATCTCGGTTAAACTGTTTTACAATTCTATGTACAGACTGATGTCTCCAGAGAGTTGAAATACACAGGCAGTTGTTTCTTCACATTGTAACAGAGGGTGGTGAGTGTTAGTGTAAGCGCTGCAATTATCGCCAAAAGCCACTCTGCAGGAAAGTAAAATTTTGTAAAAACGCTACGGAAAAAAACTGTTAATAGGTTAACTGTAAGTTCCCGTACTATATACAGGGAAAAACCAGACATTTCATGTTAATTTTACAGTTTTTAGAAGTAAAAATAACAAATCAATGTATAATTTACAGTCAAAAACTGTAAACTGATATTCCCAGAATTCCCTGCATGACACTCCACATTTGAAAGTATTTTGTTTAAATAATCATGTTTTTTTAATTAGTTTGTGTTATTAGTTCCATTCATCAAGATTCTCTGACTCAAACTGGTTCTTTTTCATCAACCAACTTCAGCAAAGATCAACTTGAGCCTTCAGATTGCATCAAGCCTTTCTTTCAGACAGACGAGACGTGCAAGTATTCAAACTTAGTCTTATTAATTGATACATTAGGTATCATTTGCACCTTTTTACAAAGGTGTGTTTGAACTAAGAATCTGATGTTTCCTTCAGGCGGTAGATCTGCTGAATATCAAATGGTACCATAGTTTCATATTCTTATTTCTCTTCTCTTTACTGCGTTAAGCTTTAACCCTTTCCTATACTAACTGTATGCGTGTGTGTGTGTGCGTGTGTATGTGTATATAAGACTAGTTTAAGTGTTTATGTAGTATGTTAGACTAGTTTAAGTGTTTATGTAGTATGTTGGACTAGTTTAAGTGTTTATGTAGTTAATAAAGTCTTATTTGTATCACACTTGACGTTGTTCATTGTTTGCTCATAACTGGAGTCCCTAATCATGCAGATTTATGCTACAAGCTCTGTGTAGAGTTGTACAGTATGAAAGTTATTTCCCTTAACCAGGAAATTAACGTTCTTAGAATTGACAGACAGTTGACCCTGAGAGGTCAAGTAAATATCTACAGCGGATCTAAATGTTTATAATTAATTATAACTAGTTATGATTAATTATTCATATTTCCCCATGAGCTGATTCGCAACACTTCACTTCTTGAAAGTGACTGTTCTGCCTGAGACATCCTGCTGCATATGCAGTAATATTGGCACGGAGCACACAATCTGTCAAAGTGCTGCGAACATCAATGTTTCATTCAGATGACCAGGAGCTCACACAAGTAACTGGGCCAGGTCTACTGCTAGCCATGATGATTTTAGGGTGAGTTTAGTTATTCTGTTAACAAAACAAGAAAAATATTTCCCACTGACCTAAAAATGACAAGCGCTGACTGAAATCATCACTTCCAATCTGTCTGCCTGACTTTAGGCAACTTTTACGCAGTATACACAATACAGTCCAAAAGTCTGGGGTCAGTAAGACTTTTTTAAAGAAAAATAATAATACTTTTAATCAGCAAGGATGCATTAAATTAATCAAAAGTGACAGTAAAAACATTGATAATATCACAAAAACTGTTGGCTGCTTTGCATGTCAATCAGATGGTCTCTTCCTATCTAAGTGGGCTATTCTTGGCCAGAATAAGCTTAAATGAGGACCAAACTTTATGCTGCAATTCAAAAGTCTGGCGATACAAGACAAATACCAAATGAATACAAGTAAACAGTGAGAATCCACAATTAAAATACACTTGCAATGCATTAATGTTTTTCCAGGTCAAAAAGAGGCTCATAAACAGCCCTATGGCTTTTTTGATAGCTTGTTGACCAAACTTAAGAATTTGTTAATTCTTAACATGCCTCTTTGAGCCAGCTGAAGCATGTTTATTGCACTGCACTCGAATCCAGAATTAAATGTATATCTCGGTTAAACTGTTTTACAATTCTATGTACAGACTGATGTCTCCAGAGAGTTGAAATACACAGGCAGTTGTTTCTTCACATTGTAACAGAGGGTGGTGAGTGTTAGTGTAAGCGCTGCAATTATCGCCAAAAGCCACTCTGCAGGAAAGCCAGCTCCTCTGATGCTCACCCACTGATTCTGATTTATTTTATCGCTATCTATGCGATCCCACTGTGGGCACTTTCACAGGATTATTTACTTGGAATCTAGTAACCCGGCAATGCTCCAAAAAATGGATGTGGCATCAAGCAATGCATCACATATGGTACCATTCGAGACTGCAGTGATGATCCAGGGTGTTAATGTGCATAACGATACTTCAGATTTGATAGATCAAATTAATTACCTAATGGCTTATCAACATTCATAAAATAAGCAACAAGTTGCCTCAGAACTTAATGAACAGGAGCCAAGCGGATTTACCCGAAGCGATTTTGTTATCGTGTGCGGCGGGTCCATCTCTCAGGACGTTCTTCACTTGAAGGAATTCATCTGGTCGGTCTCCACCGATAATGGTGAAACCAAAGCCCTGAGGACTCTTCTTTAGAGTTGTGCGCAGGATAGCACCCTGCAGCTGAGATGGGTCCCGTGTGAATCCCCTTAAACCAGCTTCATCTAAAAGAAGAGCGAAAGAGTGAGTATGTCAGACTAGCACTTTAAAGCTTGTTTACTGGACAAGACAAAGTGCATGTACTTCTAAATGAGCTGTTTGTATAGAAATCTCTACAGTTTGTCAAAATGAATGAAGTTCCCTTTAAAAGTCGGCATGAAACAGAAGTCGAGATTCTTCACTATTGTGACGCATATGCAGTGAAATGAGGAAAAAGTAGGGCGGGACTTAAAGGGTTAGTTCACCCAAAAATGAAAATTAGGCTGTGTTTTACTCACCCCAGAGCCATCCAAGGTGTATATGGACTTTCTTCTTTCAGACGAATCCAGTCTGAGTTATATTAAAAATTGTCTTTGATCTTTCAAGCTGTTTAATGCCACTCAGCGGGTGTTGCATGCATCAGTCCAAAAGAAGTTAAATAAAAAGCGCCCATCCATTAAAAAAAGTGTCTCACACAGCTCCGGGGGATGAACAAAGGCCTCCTGTAGCAAATCCATGCGTTTTTGTAAGAAAAATATCCATATTCAAAAACGTAATAATCACTTTAATGTAGCTTGCGCCAACAGTTGTACACGGAAGCAGTTCCGGGTTGATGACGTATGAGGTCAGCGTTGCGCATGCAACGAGTCTCGTGAAAACCAACGTTTGTTTACAGGATCAAAGGAAGCAAAGTTTCCTTACTTTAGCAAAGGAAAACCAGTCTCTCCTCTTGGCTTCTATATAAAAATCCACTGACATTCTTCTTTACAAATCCTCGTTTTGTACTTCTAATTAGTGACCG
>NW_015653472.1:2443958-2444190 GCF_001515625.1 Sinocyclocheilus rhinocerous
GCCGTGTGAGACACTTTGTTTTATGGATGGGCGACTTTATTTCACTTCTTTTGGACTGAAGCACTGGAACACCCGCTGACTGCAATGATAAAGCTTGGAATAGCCAGGACAATTTTTAATCTAACTCCGACTGGATTCGTCTGAAAGAAGAAAGTCATATACACCTAGAATGGCTCTGGGGTGAGTAAAACACAGCCTAATTTTCATTTTTGGGTGAACTAACCCTTTAAGA
>NW_015653472.1:2461983-2492726 GCF_001515625.1 Sinocyclocheilus rhinocerous
GCTTCCAGTGTACAACAGTGAGCGCAAGCTAGATTAAAGTGATTATTAAGTTTTGAATATGGATATTTTTCTTACAAAAAATGCATCGATTCGCTACAGGAGGCCTTTGTTCACCCCCCGGAGCCGTGTGAGACACTTTTTTTTATGGATGGGCGACTTTATTTCACTTCTTTTGGACTGAAGCACTGGAACACCCGCTGACTGCAATGATAAAGCTTGGAATAGCCAGGACAATTTTTAATCTAACTCCGACTGGATTCGTCTGAAAGAAGAAAGTCATATACACCTTGAATGGCTCTGGGGTGAGTAAAACACAGCCTAATTTTCATTTTTGGGTGAACTAACCCTTTAATTCGGTCCATGGGGAATTGATTGGATCGTTGTCTTTTGCTATTGCTGTGATCTCATATGAGTGACAGGATGTCCCGTCCTCACGCAGGTAAACATGCCATCAGAGAAGAGATTTCGTTGCAAGGGAATAGGGGCAGTTACTTTGATTAAAGATTATGAGGGCATATGAATTTAAAAAAAAATGTGCACACATAAATCATTTATATTAAACACAGCAATATCCCATAAAAAGCAAGAATTTTTCTTTAATCTGAACTGTTCCTGCAGTGCTTCTTGCTGTATTGAAATCATCACGAAAACAGGCTGCGCAGAGTAGAACTAGAGGAAAGAAGGGAGGTCTGGATTCCATTAGTCATTCATATTGAATAATGCAACAGAGAGAGCAATAAAGAGAGTGAAGGATACATTACTAAATGAGTGAATGATAGTGGGATTGTTCTGTATATATCCACATACACTTCAATTAATTATCGCAGTCCATTCATTACACTCTTCTCAATTACTCCTAAAATATGTACCCTCACAGCAGCACATTCATAAGAGTGTTCTGGTTAAGAACTCCTAATTAATAACCACTAGGAAAATGCTCAAGCAACATTTGGTGATGTTTTCATCTGATAAAATGTCCTCGGATGAGCTGATAATCATCCCTTTTTTTCTTAAACCAATTTGTGGGGTCAGTGAGCACATGCAAATTTGTCAAGTGTATAAATTATGTTGCCATGGTGACCACTCCAAGATGAACTACTATAAATAAACTTTAAACACTGACATAAACATGCTTTTTAAGAATGCTACAAAACGAGAAGGAATTTAAGCTACACTGATGATTATTTTGTGGTCATTTTTATGACAGATAGCATCATGCATTATATTAAATTATATTACTTTACTGCTTATTCTTGGAAGGTCATTTTATCATGTCAACAATCACAGGCATTTTATAGGGAGATTTGAGTGTATACTTTTAATGCAAATGATAAAATATGTCTCTTACCATGTATAAAGTGAGATGTACAATAATATAAGAAGTGTCTTAGGCTTATAACAATCAAAAATACAGTAAAATAGTAATATTGTGAAATATTATTACAATTTAAAATAGCTGTTTTCTATTTGAATATATTTTATTCATGTGATGCCAATGCTGAATTTTCGGTAGCAATTAGTCCATTCTTCACTGTCACATGATCCTTCAGAAATAATTGCGATATGCTGATTAGCTTCTCAAGAAACATTTCTTATTATTATTATCAGTGTTGAAAACAACTGGAACAGGGGAACAGAAAGTCGCTAAACAAAGTTCAAAATAACAGCACTTATGTTTATTTACAAATATTTTGTAACATTATACAGGTCTTTAATGTCACTTTTGATCAATTTAATGCATCCTTGCTTTATAAAAGTATTCATTTCTTTCAAAACAATCAAACAAACAAAAAACTTACTGACCCCAAACTTTTGAATGGTAGTTTATAAAAGAATAACTAACAAAAACCATTGAAATAATGCACAATAGTTTATGGTATCATACTCTACTTAACCAGTGATGATGCTTTCCAATTCTTGAGGGTAATATTGCAGATTTCCAAATTCTATTCTACAATTACTGGATATTACAAAAACCCCTGGAGGACTGTGAAAATTATGTGTAGAAAGTATCCATTAAATAAAAGAGACAGTTTCATGCTGCTCAACAAGTTATGTGAAGCGTAACAGCACTGAGCACTTACATCAGATAATCACACAGAGTTATGAAACAACAGAGACCGCAAGTAGCACTTTACAGTTTCAACTGTTTGATGAATTTGCTGAATAACAATACAGCGAAAAGGATGGCTGCATTTTCAGTGTTTCTTAACTCTGCATAATCTAAGTGCATTTTCTTTTTTACACATGGCTTGAGTGTCTGAATATCATCATTGGTGTTTGAGTCTTGAGCCTTTGTTTTTAGTTTTCTTAAAGAAATTGCCCACTCAGCTCTGTCATCATTTACTCCACTTCATGTCGTTCCAAATGATGGCAACTTAAATTTTTGGGTGAACTATCCCTTTAAGATGAAGGTGTTCAACACTGACTCTGAATCAGCTCTAAACAGCGGTCATTTCTTACCCAGCGGTTTTATTTTTTTCCTGTCTCATTTGAGAGTGCCAGCAGCATCTGATGAGGCCACATCAATCTCATTAGGAGAGCAGGGATGGATATCTCACCATGTGTGGTGGGAATTGGATTTGCATAACAGCCACATTGATGAGTTGGACTGGCCCTATGAAACGGATTATGTTGATTATAATAACCATGGCACATATTTGAACTGTGAGCCACAAGTGCGTGTGAATTGGTTGTTGGACACAGGTACACACAAACCCATCCTTGCATATTAGATACATCCCTCTTTATCCTCCTGTACTGCTGTTTTCACATTCAGCTGGTGAGGGAATTCTGGGAAAAGGGGGAGGTTTAATGTTTATGTTCACTTTATCACACTTCTCATGCATTAAGGGCCACTGTGTCTCTTAGGGCGAGCAGATTATGAAATGAGTGTAATTAAAGGTGTAGTATGAGCGCTGTATACATACATGTGTGTCTGTGTTGTAGTTAATGACCTGAAGGCACAAGCAGCAAGAGCTAAAATTGTTTTATAATTGTGTAAATGAATAAAACAAATAAAATGCAAGAATTTTGTCATTACTATTATAATTGTTGGTAGAATTGTAAAGTTATGGCTATAATTTCTGATTATGCTCTGAAAACACTGCATGACTGCATTATATTTTTGTGCACTCATCCCTGTCCTGTTCTCAGCTAGGCATCACCATCTACTCATTAAAGTGTCTTGGCCAGTTAACAGAGCATAGCGTAGGGGGGATGCGTGTGCTTTCACTAATGAGACAGAACAGACATCCACTGCCAGCCTTCCAGAGGGGATAGGAGGACAAAATCAACACTCAGAGGACACAGGAACACACAGGAGACAGTGACACTCAGGGAGTCCAAACAAACAGTCTAAGTTTGGTTTAACCTTAAACATCCTGAAACTGATCCCAGTCATATGTTCATTCAATGCAATTATTTAACAGGACAGAACTGCAGACTAGTGGGCCAGGCAGTGGATGATAAAGCAGCATCATCACTAATGGCTACTAATAAAGACACTAAAAATATGAAATGACAAAAATGGTAAGGCTTTGGACAACAAGCATCATTAGGAAGAAACCTCATCAGTTAAAAAAATATATATATATTTTATTTTAAATGCAATATATATATATATATATACACAAAATATCTTCATGGAACATGATCTTTACTTAAAGGGGTCATATAATGCTGCTTACTTAACATCCTAATGATTTTTGGCATAAAAGAAAAATCGGTAATTTTGACCCATACAATGTTATTTTGGCTATTGCTAAAAATATACCCAAGCGACATAAGACTTAAGGTTTTGTGGTCCAGGGTCATATATATATATATGTTTACAATAGCATTTTAATACCATAGCATAAATTGTGCTTGACCTTTAGCATAAATTAATTATTTAACTTTTCAATGTACTCTGATCTTGCATCCTATTTAGGACACATAGTATGCAAATTGGGACACAGAACATGTATATGTACACCAGGTGTAAACTCGTGCTTTGAAACCTGAGACGTAAGCAAACACCACTGCAAGCAAGAAAAAAGCTCAGAGAAAAAATGAAAGTGAAAAAGACAGAGCTATTGCTTAGTGTCACATTAGAAGACGGAACAAGGATGTGTAATGTTAAATAGTGAAACACCAGCAACAAAGTGGGACGCGTGCATAAATATACAAAAGCTGGCACAGATGAGCATAACTGAACAAGTACACGGTCACACATAAATACACACACAGCCTCTGGGATGATCTGAGATCATATTAACCACAGATGTTGATTATGTTTATCTGATGGAAATGATCTGCCTTTACTTAAACTAACACCTGAGCAGCTCATGCATCTCTTACTTTATGAGCTCACTTCTCACTTAAACCATGTCCTAACCAGGTGTGGCAGGTAAACCGAGGTTTTGTCCTAACAAATCAGAACCTTGACAAGATATTCTGACAGTTGCTTGGTTTCTATGGCTGGCACTGCATCTCTGAAATCTCATTGGTGCAAAATCCCACTCCACCATCTTTATACTAAACAAAAATGTTCTGGTTAGCTGGTATGTTGTTGCTTCACTTTCAGTGAGGACAGAAATATTTTGTGACAATGCAATAGGAAACAGTTTGCATGTGGCTCTAGTCACTTCCTGATCTCATTCTCACTGAATTGTTTCCTATCACCATTGTTGAAAAAAAATCAGCCTAAGGTGGTTAGGTTGGACTGTTTTGATATGTACGTATACCCTGGTCAGGCATGGAGAACAGATAGCCGACCAACTATAAGCCAGCTTGGACTAGTTAAAAGCAGTTTAACACCTCAGGCTGGTTTAAGCTTGTTTTTTTTAAAGGATGCATTAAACTGATAAAAAGTGACAGTAAAGACATTTACATTGTTACAAAAAAAATCAATTTCAAACAAAAGCTGTTCTTTTGAACTTTCTATTCATCAGAGAATCCTAAAAAATATCACAGTTTCCACAAAAATATTAAGCAGCACAACATTTTTTAACATTATTAATAATAAGAAATGTTTCTTGAGCATCATACCAATATATTAGAATGATTTCTGACAGATCATGTGACACTGAAGACCTGAGTAAGGGCTGCTGATTAAAGGATTTGAAAATGCTTTAGAATAGATTAAAGTAGTAAAAAAGAAATAAAACAAAAACTGAGGTAGTAGGAAATGGGGAATAAAGCAGAAAAAAATTAAAGATTTACTTATGGGCGTTGGTACTGCTCCTGCGGCTGCTGCTGCTATTGGCTGACTGGTTGGAGATGCGTCCTGGCTGAGTTTCTTCTTGGCTTCCTGCACTGGATTCTCAAACTGAGTCTTCTGATTGATGTGGCTGAAGGAAAGAGTGAGACAGTCAGTACAAAGGACTGGAGACGGCAGATACAATGACACACACATGCTTGCACAAACACTGAGAGTAGAGTACATTAGCGATGCTTATCTGTTTATGCAAACAGTCTTTGTAAAGGACGAAACCGTATCAGAGCCAAAAGGTAAGGAAATGTGCGCATGCGTCTCTTCCTGTTTGTCGTCTGCTAACCAGGCAGTCACATTTTCCTTTACCACAGACATTTGGTGAATGAACAGAAAAATAAACAACATACTGAGACAGAAACTTGGAAAAATGACATGAACTCGTTTGACTCTGAAAGCATGCAACCCTTTCAACTACACAATTTTGAGAAGACAGGATCAAAGTCTTTAACTAAACATTGTAAAACTATTTTAAAAGTATTTTATACATACTCAATCAGTATTTTAGTATGATTTTAATATAAAAATCCTTAAAATAAGATAAACTTACCTGAGAAGCGAAAAGGTTTAAGATATTAATAAGACTTGTTTTCAGAGAATATTTCTTAAAGTATATTTTTCTTACCTTAAATTTAAATACGTTTAATTAAGGATATATTCTTCTTCTCAAAACATATTTAAGTTAATGTTAAATGTTCTTATTTTCACAATGTGACATATTCAAATAAAACAGGATATTCAACAATAAAAACTTTCAATAGGACTTTTTTTTTTTTTCATTGAGAGCTGATTGGATGGTGAAAAGAGGGCGTTACCACTAGAATGTACAAACTGAGTTTGTGAAAACAATGCTTAAAATAGCTATTTAGTTGTTTGCTAACATTATCCAGTAGTCTGTGTGCCCTAAATGACATCAGAGGAAATAAAAGCTGTTTTTAGAGGAAGTTACTACATTTTGATTAAATATTATGAAGACAAATTATAAAGACAAACATTTTTTCTTTTGGAAAAAGCATGCTGAGATTAATAGTTTGCAATAAAACTAGGAGAGTACATTAAGAAAGTCAATAGGGTCTGCTGACTTTAGAATTGATCTTGTTTTAATGAGGATGCTTTTACTGGAAAATAAGACAAAAACATTGATGAAGAATTGAATCTTTTCATGACCTTCTGAAATAATCAAAAAGCATTGCAAAAACATCTTTGATTAAAAGTACCACAGAGCATCCATATTTCAAACCCATCTGTAATTGCTGCACGCACACTCTCCTCTACAACCACATTTGTTTTCTTGTTTGTTAGTTGCCGAAATGAATCAATATTACCTTGGCAAGCCTTTCCAGAGACACAAGCTTCACAGCACATGCGTGTCCTCTGTAGAGGTTCAGGCTCAGTGCTGGAGTGTGTTGTTTTATCCTAACACACAGCCCCTCCCACCCTACAGGTTCACACAAAGTGAAAAAAGCTGCTCGTCTGCATTGTGTTACTTCGCTTTAACTGTTATAACCTGCCGGTCGTGACTGCACCTCAGGAAGGCTTTTAACAGCCACGGATCCCTCAAAAAACCAGTCGGCGTGCTGTGTATTTGTAGAAGAAAGGTACTGTTTTTGCTTTTGCTGTGTGTGACTCATGCTGAGACTTATCTACCCAATCCACAATGAGCGAGAGACTGAGTGCTCTCAACTGACTGCTGAAGTTCCCCGTTTTGATAATTCAGGCAGTGAATAATGAGGGACTGTGCCAAGCCATATTTAAATCAAAAATAAAATAATGTTTTGTTGACCTCCTTGCATAAATATCCTGGCACAGCAGGGACTAACCTTACATAAAATAAATGCCATTAAAATCAAATCCTGTATCCGTTTCCGAAAGCCCTCGAGTCGGCTGTCCTGCCAACAACTTCAATATCCCACAATGCTTTGAGAGCAGAAAATTAGCAAATCTGGCCAATATGATGATCGATAAGTGGCATCAGGCTTCTATATCAGAAAAATACTAATTTAAACCAAACTATATTTTTTCAATAATCGAGTGTTTTATAATATTTATTTATCTATAATAGTACTATAATATTTATATTATTACTATTTGATTAAGAACAAATATAATATAGTATAATAAACATTAATTTCTAAATGTCTAAATAAATACATTTTCACTGTGGTCTAAGAGTTTTTGACTCTCACAATCCCAAGTATTACAATCTTACTTCACACTGAACATGATGCTTTATAGAGTGACTTGGCATTCTGCATCCATTTACATAAATCAAACAACTCATATAAGTTGCATTACTTTCATTACTTCTGTAATGGGTTTATGATCCCTTTGGTTGAGGATGAGGGTTAAAATCCCTTTATGCTTGTATTGTTGTTTTACTCTGAAAAACTGGATTTAACAAGAAACTAAACAGAAAAAAAAGTAAAAGACGAAGCCAAGTGAGCAACGGAAAACTTAAATGTATAGCAAAAACCAAGATGCTGTGGATAAAAATGTGCCATCCATCATTCTCACTAGACCATAAATGATATGAACATACTCACTCTACATAATAAGTCCCATACTGCGGGTCCTCAATCCTCTCCCAGCCATATGGAAGCTCTGCGGAGAATCAGACAGGCATATCAGAAACAGCTAGAACAGATGCAAATCACCCATGTGCTTGACACCAGGGGGTCTGATGTTCTGACGGTGAATTTCTGAGAAGCCAAATACCAGGTAGGTCAAGAAGTCTTGCTGGATTTACACGCATGTTTGGGCAGAGAGGAGATCAGAAGGCTGAGCGGTGAGGAAACGCAAGGGGTGCAGGTATTAGTAAGCTGTACGGAAAATGACTTGTTCTCTTTCCCTGTGATGTGAGAGGTGTGGGGAGACACCATCCTGACATGGACATACGTGCCCATTGCAAAAAGTGGTGCTGGGATTGCTTGTGTGAGATGGCTCTCAGCATGTCTCCTGTGAGCCATTAGTCAGGCGGGCCGGAGAGAGAGAGAGGCTAATGTCTCACAGCTCAGCTAGGGTCTGTTTACTCTTATGTGTGATTCATGAACAAACTCGGTCTCACCTCCATCCTCACATTTTTCAGGAGGCTTGGCTTTCTTTGCCAGTCGTGGATCGAGCCAGGTCGTGGTCTTGGTATTATGACTACAGAGAGAGGGAAAGAAGCATTATTAAACAAACACCTGAAAGCCTTTCTGAGCATGGACCTCCATTACACTGGAACACATATGTAGCTTAACAGTGTAACAACAGAAATATGACTATAGGTCACAGGAACAATGTGAAAAGCACACAATCAATCAATAAAGTTGCTCAACGATTGCTAACACCAGATGGCAAGATGTTTTTCAGATGTTTGATATTTTCAAAACAGTGATTTCCAACCATGTGTACACTTGGAGGTACAATGAAAGATTGTGATTGTCTTTTTAAAACCTGTTAAAATATATTTGTCAAATTGTCAAATGATAAACATAAATAATCATACTTAAACAAAAGAATTTAATAATTAAAAGTATTTAATGTGGGTCTTATACATGTGAATCACATTTGTAGACACTCAAAATATATGTGCTTCAAGTCTGTTTTTCACCCAATTATAGATTTTTGTTGTGACTTAAAATATAAAAAATATTAAATATTAAAATGAAAATTAAACTACTTTTTTTTTTTCAATAATTAGAGGTAAAAAAAAATCTGAGACCATTTGTGCATTTTTATTATAAATTCGTATTAAACCTTATTAGCATAGCAATGTGAGTGAATTTAAAGAAAAATAATTTTTGAATGTCTTCTAATATTTGGCAAAACCTGTGAAAAAACTTTGTAATGAACAGTGTTGTTTTGTCTCTATATATGGTAACTAGCAAGCATATTACTAGTATACTGGCTGTTTTTTTAGTACTTATAAAGCACATATTAATGCCTTATTCTGCATGACCATATTTTAGATCCCTTAATCCTGCACCATACCTAAACTTAACAACTACCTTACTATCTATTAATAAGCAGCAACTTATGAGTTTATTGCATTTATTAAGTTTATTGAGTTTATTAATAGTTAGTTAATAGTGAGAATTGGACCTTAAAATTAAGTAGGACAATATATAATTTCTATTTTTTAATTTGAAGAAAATGTTTTAATAATCTAATCGAATTGAATTGAATCTAATAGAATAGCATAATTATATAAATGACAATACCATAATATGGGTTTTAAAAGGAGGGACACTTGGACCTTACTGATGGAGCCAAAAAGTTTGTGGGAAAAATATGCCACTCATCACATTAAAACATCAGCAAGACCTTTTCAAAAACCACTTTAGCGGTCTCTGTTGGGTAGGAGTGAGGAGTCTACTCCAAAAGCAAATGTGTTTGAAATCTGAAATATTCATGACAAGGTGTAGCTCCTCCGAGACTCATGCAGACAGACACGCGTGTGGAAGCAAGGCCCGCTGGGAAGGCTCCATTTAGCCGATTGTTTGCATTGTTCAGAGAATAAAGTATTGACTCGCTGGCTCTCTCTTCCTCTGTGTGGACAGCAGAGATGCTTGGTTAAGAGCTGCGACCACAGGCACAGGTAATGGATACTGAATGGAAGAGGCTGACAAAAATGTAAGCTTGCCTCGGAGTCAGCACACGAGAGAAGAGCTGCTTCAAGTTCCCGAGTTCCTGTTTACTGAGCGAGCCTTTAGCTGGAGAGCGTTGTCTATATCTGGGCTTGGTTACAGGTAAATCATAGGCAAAATCTAAAAAGATGGACCCACAAATCGTTCTGTGTTCTTTGTTATACAGCACAGCTTCTGCATGGTCCATAAACTTCCCGTCTATACAGTATGAAATAATGTCTCATGAGGCCAAGAATGGTGATGCGGCTGACAATGCTAACATTGCGGATGCAGTGGGATCGTATTGTATTCAACCTACACATCTGTATGCTTATAGAACTATCGAATTCAAAAACATACTTGCAGTGTTGTGGTTGGTACTTGCAGTTTGGGGTTGGTACATTTTTTTATGTTTGAAAAGTCTCATGCTCACCAAGGCTGCATTTATTTGATTAAAATTACACTAATATTGTGAAATGTTATTACAACATAAAATAACGGTTTTCTATTTTAATATATATATACACAAAATGCAATTTATTCCTGTTATGCAAAACTGAAATTTCAGCAGTCATTATTCCAGTCTTCAGTGTCACATGATCCTTCAGAAATGATTCTATTTGCTGATTTGATGCTCAAGAAACTGTGCTACTTTTTTCCGGAATTTTTATGAACAGAAAGTTCAGACAAACTACCATCACATCTTGCTGTTTATTTATTTTTTTATATCTTTCCAATTATCATAGAAAATATTTTCGAATTGTATAAGTGAACTTCGGTCAATATATTTTTGTACTGGACTTTTACCTGATGAAATTTTTCTTTTGAGAAAAAAAAACAAAGGTTTTTTTTTTTTTTTTTACCTGGTACACAAAATTGACACAAATTGCACTGACATCAAAAAGCATCTTCCATTCAGTGGCCCATTTCTAAATGACATTTTCTACCCATTTAGCTGTTCACATAAGAAGACCAGTATTTAATTTGCACTGCATTCAAGGGGCACAAAAGAACAGATTTGGCTTATTTCTACTTATTTATCACTTGCAGAAGTAAAATGAAATAACTGAAGAAAAAATAAAAATAAAATTTAACTAACCAATTCCCGGAAAAACATTTCTGTCAAATAAACATAGTCCGAATCCCAAACCCTAAAATCTGATAAGACTGTTGATCCAAGTAAATGTCCTACTTGGCAATCAGGACTTACTCTATAAAGTAGACCATGCCGGTCTCCGTATAGGCCATCTCCCAGTTCTTGGGCAGAGGCTCCTGGCTCTCATCACGAGGCAGCATGTTCCAGTTGCGGAAGTCCATGCTGCTACTGGACTGTGTGTAGCTGGGCACAGCTTTCCTCCACTCCGGTCCCTCCTTGTGTTCTGTGAGTGGAAAGAGCAAAAAGCCAGTGAGACTTTGAGAAAGAGGTGGGGAAAACACACAGGATTGGGGAGTAATACATACTTTAACTCTCTCTAACACTGCAGAACAAACTTTCCAACCTTCTCAAGAGACGGAGAAAAACAGAGAGAGAGAAAAAGAGAGAGAGAAAGGAGGCAGACAACAAGAGCCACTGGATTTGCATGCCAGTACTGATGTTCGGAGAGCCGCCTCTCGGGCAGGGCCAGAGCCGGACAACGCTTCCGTGAAGCTGATATGCGTCACATATACAAATGTGCGTCTGTTTGTCTCTGTGCGTATGAGACAGGCAGTCTGCTTGCACATCAGAGCACAGGCAGAGATAGTATAAGAGGGTCAAAATGTAACACTCAAAAGTTCCATCCTTCAGTTAAAAGAGCCAATCGTCTTTTTGTTTACTGTAGAGCGCATGTGTTCTTGTAGCCAGGACTCTTATGATAAAACATGGTGCCACGGGGTTGATTCCCTGGAAACATCACTTGATAAAATGAATATATAAAATTTGTATATGTATACATAAATATAATTTTATATATAAAACACCGTTCAAAAGTTTGGGGTCAGTAAGTGTTTTTTTAAAATAGTAATTAAGTAAGTAATTAATACTTTTATTCAGCAAGGATGCATTAAATTGATCAAAAATACATTTATTAATTGAAAAAAAAAATTAGATTTCAAATAAATGCTGTTCTTTTGATCTTTCTATTCATCAAAGAATCCTGTAAAAAAGTATTATGGTTTCCACAAAAATATTACGCAGCACAACTGTTTTCATCATTGATAAGAAGAAATATTTCTTGAGCACCAAATCATCATATTAGAATTATATATGAAGGATCATGTGACACTGAAAACTCAGGAATAACAGAAATAAATTTAATTTGAAAAAAAAAAAAAAAACAACATAAATGTCATAATATTTTCTGTCTGAATATATTTTTGATCAAATGAAAGCCTTGGTGAGATATACACTACCGGTCAAAAGTTTGGGATCAGAGCGATTTTTAATGTTTTTTAAAGGAGTTTTGTATGCTCATCAAGGCTGCATTTATTTGATCAAAAATACAGGAAAAAGTTTAATATTGTGAAATATTATTATGATGTAAAATAAAGTTTTTCTATTTTAATATACATTAAAATCTAATTTATTCCTGTGATGCAAATCTGAATTTTCAGCATCATTGCTCCAGCCTTCAGTGTCACGTGATCCTTCAGAAATCATTCTAATATGCTGATTTATTATCAGTGCTGGAAACTGTTGTGCTGCTTAATATTTTTTTGGAATCTGTGATACTTTTATTAGTAATGGCTGATGTAAATTCAGCTTTGCATCACAGAAATAAATTATTTTATATTTATATTTAATTTTAAAGGATATTAAAATAGAAA
The DNA here is from genome assembly GCF_001515625.1 of Sinocyclocheilus rhinocerous. Taxonomy (NCBI): domain Eukaryota; kingdom Metazoa; phylum Chordata; class Actinopteri; order Cypriniformes; family Cyprinidae; genus Sinocyclocheilus; species Sinocyclocheilus rhinocerous. Next base: position 2,474,650 of record NW_015653472.1, read on the forward strand.
CCATTATTTTATATTGTAATAACATTTTGCAAGATTACTGTTTTTTTCTGTATTTTTGATCAAATAAATGCAGCGTTGATGAGCATAAGTGACTTCTTTAAAAAACATTACAAGTCTTACTGATCCCAAACTTTTGAACAGCAGTGTATATATTGTTATCAATATGGCCGGGACATCGGGGCAGAGGAAAACATGCCTGTATTAATGTATGGTTTTGCGTGTAGATATACTGGTTGTACAGTACATGTGTAGAAGAAGTGAGGTGATGGAAAAAGTATATGTTGTCATTAAAAGGCTTGATATGATCTTGCTGACATAGTCATGATTGAAGTCCGTTCATCGGAATGATTCTAGCCTGCCGCTGGGACGCCAGCATGTATGGCAGATGAATCAGCACTTGTTGTTCCTTTGCCGTAACCATGGTGGCACCATTCATGACACAGGCAGAAACCTAAGCTCCACCATTCAAAAGCAAATATCATAAGAAGCCTTTTGTGCTTGTGGCCGAATGGAGAAAGAAGCTGAACTCGACGATAAACAGAAGGGAGAATGTGGCGAACATTATTTTAAAAAAAGGATTTAAAAAGAAATCATACTTGTGTGTTCACAGAAAATAGCGTAATGGTAACAGATGAACAAAATGTGTTGCAGATTGAGTGTTGAAAGTAGGACGAGATGTTGTGCTGTGGTGAAACCTAATGGTGAAGGTTTGCTTCCACATGGAGACTATGGAAAAACAGCTATTCTGGCCTTACAATTGGGCCTTTCCATACAGTAATTTTAGTGAGAGACTATAACGAGTGTACATTAAGTAGTCTGAGGCTGTATCCATCACAACTGGCCATAAGCATGTAAACACAAACATTATAACCCACGAGGCTTACTGCAAAAACAAGACTAGCCATTTTAGTAATGCGAATTTAATCAATAAAAAAAACACAAACACACTTCTGGGTTGCAAAATCATCTTCAGCTAGATACTGTTGCCATTTGCATCTTGTCCTTACAGTTGTGCCAGAGGGTTTACAAAGCTCTATCCAATCATAATGGAGGACAGCTGCGAGGCATCTTGTCCAACTGAAGATGAACACGGCCAAACAAAGCCTCCCTCAGTGCATCCAGAAACCTCTTTTGGACCGATTGGTGAAAAAAATTCGGATTTTCTCCAGTGACCCTCTGAAAAACAGCTCATGTTTATTGAGGTTTTTGTGAGGTTTGTGTTACATAGATTTCCACTGACTTGAATTTAAAACTTAAAGCCCAAATAAACTCTTTTCGCATTAATCCTAAGTAAAAGTCTGTCTGGAGAAAACTTGTTTAAAAGCGATCTATTCTGAAGGGGCGAATAGCAAAAGGAAGCCAGATATTGCGGGATAGGATATCAGTTCCCATGGTGATCAATCATGCTAACACAAACAGAACAGTAGTGCTAACTGCAGTGGGTTAACGTGCTGTGAATATAATATTTTTTTGGCAGTTTCTTCCCCAAGTTCACTATCGCTGCATGTGAATAATCTGAAGGTGTTCACTGTTCCATATCTCATTGATTTATGGGAAAGAAAACTTGCTGTGCAGGGAGCATCAGTAAATCCTACCTACTTTCAGCACGATGTAGCTCAACACCAACCGAGCTCCCCAGAAGTCTTCCCAAAAACCCAGACTTAAGCAAAAAAAATAATAATACTGTTCCATGAAGCGAGTTAAAATCAAGAACTAGAAATCTAAAAAAAGTCATGCATTTTTAATACTGATCTTATTTATTGTGGCTATTTCTCAGGCAATATTGTGGATTTTCAGTATGCTGGAGTGATATGAGGGCTGGGCTATGCATGGCTGCCCTCCATTCCAATGAAATCACAAAATTAAATTCAACATTTATATATTTACACACACACACACTACAGTTGAAAAGTTTTGGGCTGGTAAGATTTTTAAATGTTTTTGAAAGAAGCCTCTTATTCTCACCAAAAATTTATTTATTGTATTAAACTACAGTAAAACAGAAATACTGTGAAATATTATTGCAATTTTTAATTTATTTGTGTTTAATAGATTTTAATTTATTTTAATGTATTTATTAATTCTAATAGCAAAGTTGCCTTTTCAGGAGTCAGTACTTCAGTCTTCAGTGTCACAAGATCCTCCAGAAATCATTCTAATATGCTGATCCGGTGCTTAAGAAACATTTCTTAATATAATATAGTTGAAAACAGTTGTGTTGGCTTGATATTTTTGTGAAAACCATGATACTTTTTTTCAGTATTCTTTGATGAATAGAAAGTTCAAAAGAACAGCATTTATTTGGATTTTTTTGTAACAATGCAACGTAAAAGTCTTTACTGTCACTTTTAATAAATTCACTGCATCCTTGCTGAATGAAAATATTAATTTATTTTTAAGAATCTGCCCCCAAACTCTGAACAGTAGTGTGTCACCTCAACTTAACCTAGTGTATCATGTCAGTTTAATCTGGCAAAAGTGGATGGGGACAATGGATGTGTCCCCTGCCTTGGGAATCAAACTCATGACTTTAGTACTTTAAGTGCCATGTTCTATCATTCAGTTACACTTAAGAAACACTAGTAGAGCTTTTTAAAAAAAATTCTATACAGCTACAGTGACATTAACCAAGCCCCAGGTGGGTGGTGGCAGGAGTGTACATTAGGGTGGCAGTGGGTTGGCACAAATGTAGTCATTAATGTAGAACCAAAATGACTGTAAAAGACTAATAATAAGCCTGAGGTATCTTTTTAATAAGAAGGTAGAAGACAGAGTGCAGGGGATGGTACACAGTCAGACCGGCACAGCAGTTATTCTGTGGTGTGCAGAGACACTTTTATGCCTCAAAGCAAACAGCAGCCTCTTTAACATGCTCATTGCTTAAAGTGATACCAGCCATAAGCTCATTCATTCTAAGCTCAATATGATCTATTTATGCCACTGGATAATCACTGAAAAAAAAAAAACTCCAACTGACTGTGCATTTGGCCTACTAGCTCAACTACTGCTTAAGTTTCTGAAACAGCTTCGATAGTCTATGACTCCTGCAGCCCTTCAGTGGTTATAATGGCTCAAAAACTCAAAGCATGGCTCTAGCATCAAAATCACGTTTGATTCTAATGTAATACTGATGTATACCGTGTATACAGATAAAAAATAAAAATAAACGTAAACGTAAAAACAAACAAAAATATGTCACATTTAAATTCAATAACCCCTCAGAGCGATACACTTTGCGTCTGATTCAAATTGGTACGCTTCTAGAGTTTTTGTGAATCTTACTGACTGATTCGTTAATAAGAACCATCAGTTTATTACTTTGCTTTGCAAATCAGACACCACCACTCGTGCTCTGCTTGTTTTTGCACACAACCGACAGATGCTGAATAACTGTGCAATTAATAAAGAAATATAAGTAACACCAAATCACAAGATGAAATTGGACAACAATTTTAGATGGACCCACACAAAGTCACCAGTGCCGATTAGATTTTAAACTGCTGTCCATTTTTCTTGACTTAAGCCCTATGCATTTAAAACCATTACATTATAGTTTCTTAAGGGCAAGCTTTACTGACCAGCTGGTCCTGACGCAATCAACGGAGGATAACTGACTTCCTGCGTGACAGGAAGCAGCATGTGTGGAAAGCAATACACTAATCGCACCATCCTTTAGCACCATGGGGCTCTACAGTACTATACCCTCTTTATACAACTGACTGCACATCCAAGGAGCCCCCTCTTGTAAAGCTCTTCATATTGCTTTCACAAGGGAACACAATCAAATCTGCCCATAACAACTAAAGCTCTATTGACAGCATCTGTGCCCTCCTGTCAATTATCACAGAAAGTAAAGTCGCTCAGCTTGCAAAAATGAACTAAAAACACATTTACAGTAATACACTTACAATGAAAGCCTAGCAGGCAAGCTGCCAACACAGTGAATCACTCGGTTAGTGAAACTTTGAAACTAGCATGCCAAACTGTAAACTAGTCATAATTTTAAGTAGTACTACACTGAAAATACTCTTTTGAAAAAGTAGTTAGCTACACATATAAAAATACATAAAATCTTAATATATAAACATATTAATACATGCACTTCATTAACTCAACTGGGGTGAAGTTGAACACATACTGAACTAGTATCATGAAGTAGTATCAGTTATTGATCTAGTATCATGCTATTGAACAATAGTTAGTAGCTTAGCTAACAGTAATTACCTCTTTGCAAATTTACATCCAATTATTTTCTACTGAGTTACATTTGTGCAGTATTGATTTCTTAATAGTCATCCATACGATGTATACTAGGCCAAATATGCAGTACATTACAATCCAGAAACTTTCAGAACCTATATCAATTCACTCAATCTTGTTGAACACACATTCCCAGTCTCACCTGTGAGCCCATTGACCATGGGTGGCCGCTCATCCTCCTCCTCTTCCTCAGGAGCTGCGCTGTCCTTTCTATCCATTTTGCTGACAGACGTGGTGCGTTTGCGCTGGACCTCCGCATCGAACTCCTCGTCAAACAGAACCTGGTCCACCAGGTCAGGCTGCACTGGACTGGGCTCTGCAGGTGGCTTTGGAGTGCCATAGTAATTACCTATGAAAAAAGCAAATATACTGTAAAAAGGACTTTTCACACTGCACAGATTTTTTGGGAAAATGCTTTTGAAATTAAAAAATATTACATTTGAGGAAATTTATGAACTCAGAATTGTGAGTTTATATCTCACAGTTGTTGACTTTTTTCTCAGAGTTGCGAGATGTTAATCCGTAATTCCAAGTTTATAACATGCAATTGTGAGAAAAAATTCGCAATTACCTTTTATAAATATTTTTTTTTATTTCAGGACAGAAACAGAAAAAAAAGAATTGTGAGATATTTGCTAGATGTAAAAAAAAAAAAAAAAATAAATAAAATATATATATATATATATATATATATATAAAATGAAAAAAAAAAGTGTTGTAATGTTTTATTTTTAATGTGTTTTTTTTAGCATTTTAATTAAGATTTATGTTCATTTAATTAAATTTACATGCTTTCAAGACTTATTGGAGCCCACTGGAAGTTGTCTGAGGACCCTAGTGGGCCCCAGCTCCCTGATTAAGAACCACTGTGCTTGGCCACAACTGGAGGTAGTTCTACCATAATTTTCCCAATTTATTTTCCAAGTATTTCAAAAAGCAAATATACTGTAAAAAGGACTTTTCACACTGCACAGATTTTTTGGGAAAATGCTTTTGAAATTAAAAAATATTACATTTGAGGAAATTTATGAACTCAGAATTGTGAGTTTATATCTCACAGTTGTTGACTTTTTTCTCAGAGTTGCGAGATGTTAATCCGTAATTCCAAGTTTATAACATGCAATTGTGAGAAAAAATTCGCAATTACCTTTTATAAATATTTTTTTTTATTTCAGGACAGAAACAGAAAAAAAAGAATTGTGAGATATTTGCTAGATGTAAAAAAAAAAAAAAAAATAAATAAAATATATATATATATATATATATATATATAAAATGAAAAAAAAAAGTGTTGTAATGTTTTATTTTTAATGTGTTTTTTTTAGCATTTTAATTAAGATTTATGTTCATTTAATTAAATTTACATGCTTTCAAGACTTATTGGAGCCCACTGGAAGTTGTCTGAGGACCCTAGTGGGCCCCAGCTCCCTGATTAAGAACCACTGTGCTTGGCCACAACTGGAGGTAGTTCTACCATAATTTTCCCAATTTATTTTCCAAGTATTTCATATTTAGTCTTTAGGAGTTTTGAAGGGTGCTCCTATAGAGCTGCGTTTTCGAGGCTTGGCCAGTCGCTGATCTTGCAGAACAGAAACTGTAACGACATCGAACTCGCAATATATCCTACTGCCTGACGCTTCCTCAGTAAGGCTATAAGTCTTGTTTGTTGTTTGTCAACACTGCAGCTCGGCTCCCTGCAGCGCTCCTCTGGAGCAAGACGCAGCACTCTGGCACTTTATTGTTATTTACTGACAACAGTCCTCCACTAGAGATTAAGACTAGCTGTGTGGTGGTTTCTACTTCCTGGAGAGGCAGGAGGTCTATTTTATAAGCTTTACTGTCCTGTCTCATCTGGATAAACTTCTTGGGGTGAGAATGGTATCAGTACAATGTATGGGAAACTACACTTGACCTACTTTGTCGACTATTCACAAAAACATCGGCTGGAAAACTAAAAGGGAGGACAGGATGATAATGAACAATATTGATTCATTTGTCACCTTTGAGATTTGGGAAGACATGAGAACAGTTTGCTATCATAATCTACTCCATCTTACAAGTGCTGTCACATTATAGACATGTAGGACATGAAATTGAAGAAGAGAGTTATTGCTTTAAACGTAGCGCGGATCCTTTTAACGGCTTGTAAGATGGCAAATGAGACCGGTGACAGGCACTTTTTCTTTGAAATAATAAAATGATCCCCCTTCATAAAATCACTGGGTGACTGCAACCTTAAGCGCAGCACACTAAAGACGTCATTAAGCTTATTTACACTCTCGTTTGACATGTGGCATCATCAGTCTTCACTATGTGGAACACAAAAATAAATATGGGTTTAAACAACTCACCACACAGAGTTGCCTTAATGTATTCCTAAAAGAAACTGTTCATTTGAACTAATTACATCTTTATTGCGTTAATAATTCACTTGCAGCTGTGTGCGTTGATATTACTGAGAATGCCTAACAATGAATTTGTCTATGCAGACCTATTAATTACAGTCTTAACTTTATAGTGACGGATAAGGGAATGAGAAACTTCACATTAAATAATGAATTTGAAAAATAAATATCTATACACAATACAGTGGGGTTCAAAAGTCCAACAATTAAGTAATTGCTTTTATTTTGCATTTGTTCCTCCTCATTTTAAACCTTTTTTTTTTTCAAATGATGTTTAAAAAAGTACATAATTTGATCAATTATTAATAATTTAGATTTTATTTTGAAAGAAATACTTGACTTGAGTATCTTAAATACATACATACATACATAGTTTTTAAAGAAGTACTTTTATTCAACAAGAATGCATTTAATCGATCAAAAGTGACAGTAAAGACATTTATAATGTTACAAAACTTTCACATTTTTGTTTCACATAAATGTTGTTCTTTTGAAGTTTCTATTCATCAAAGAATCCTGAATTTTGTTTAATACATTAAATATGCATTCTTGCTAAGTATTTATTTATTTTAAAAAAGTTTGAACTACTTCCACAAAAAGATGAAGCAGCAGCACAACTGCTTTCAACATTGTTTAATAATAATACATGTTTCTTAGGCGCCAAATCAGCAAATTAGAATCATTTCTGAAGGATCATGTGACACTGAAAATTGGAGTAATGGCTGCTGAAAATTCAGCTTTGCCATTACAGGAATAAATTACATTTCATAATGTATTAAAACAGGCTTTTTAAAATTGTAATAATATTTCACAGTATATCACACCTGAGTTCAATTTCTCTAGCCACACCCAGGCCTGATTACTGCCACACCTGTTCGCAATCAAGAAATCTCTTAAATAGGACCTGCCTGACAAAGTGAAGTAGACCAAAAGATCCTCAAAAGCTAGACATCATGCCATGGCTGAAGACAAACAAAATGAAGACTTTGGAGTGGCCTAGTCAAAGTCCTGACCTGAATCCTATTGAGATGCTGTGGCATGACCTTAAAAAGGCGGTTTATGCTCGAAAACCCTCCAATGTGGCTGATTTACAACAATTCTGCATAGATGAGTGGACCAAAATTCCTCCACAGCGCTGTAACAGACTCATTGCAAGTTATCGCAAACGCTTGATTGCAGTTGTTGCTGCTAAGGGTGGCCCAACCAGTTATTAGGTTTAGGGGGCAAACACTTTTTCACACAGGGCCATGTAGTTTTGGATTTTGTTTTCCCTTAATAATAAAAACCTTCATTTAAAAACTGCATGTTGTGTTCACTTGTGTAATCCTTTACTAATATTTAAATTAGTTTGATGATCTGAAACATTAAAGTGTGACAAACATGCAAAAAAATAAGAAATCAGGAAGGGGGCCAACACTTTTTCACACCACTGTATGTGACTGGAGTAACTGAGGTGGCCAAAACGCTAAAGGGCTTTAACAAACGCAGTTATGCAAAATCTATCTCAGCTACTGCTGTAAACTATATAGGGAACCCTATTACTGACACATTACTATAATATTAAAGGTTACCATTAACAACAGAGTCCTAACTGTTAAATTCAATTGCTATTTATTTTTATTTATTATAATCAACACGCAAATAAAAACAATTCTATGCAAACATGTAAATTGTTCATAAGGCAGTTTTCTGCCAAGATTCTTTTTGTGAATCCAACACATACAGCTTTAAAAATCTTTTGTAAGAATTGTTTTCAATGTATTTATTATTGAAATGATATCATCATTTGGCAAATTGCATTTCTTTTTTTTCTAAATACTAATTCTTTACAAATACCAGGTAGCCGAATACAAAAGGTGTCAGTCGTTAAGAGCTGAATAAGCTTGCTTTAATATACTCGCCCTGCAATTCCCCCTAATACAGTAAGACACTGTAAGACGTGTTTTTCAGGAAATGTCTTGATTATACATGAGCACGCAGCACAGCTGAAAAGTGTGATCAAATCATGGCCATAATCATGTCATGTCACAGCCTCTAGGGTCCCCTGTCGAAAAGTGGCCACAACATGATGGATCGCTCATAAACACCACACTGCGTCATCCTTGATTAGCGGCCATAAAAAAACACAGCAAGGAGGAGGGAGGGTCGTCCACTGGAGTCTGTGATGATTTTTGTTAGCATTAATCTGTGGGAGACGGCCAGGCGCTGTCAGAGGAATGGCGATGATTTGAAACCATCTTTCTTTCACCATTGCACACTGAATGGCATACAGGAGGAAAGAGAGACGGGCTGATAGCAGGTAGTTATTTAACATTTGAGTGTTTCATGTTGTCAAATAAATAACTCCTGCGTCCCCGATGAACTGATGGAGGACGACAATTCACCCATGACGATCAACGAGCGCAACAAATACAGACTTGCCACTGAAATTTTCCCTGAATGATGTTTACTCTCTCACGTACAGTCACACACACATTCACCCACACAAGCTCATACAGCCTCACACCCTTAAACCTAAATGAAATGCGAGTTGACTCATCTATGACCTTTACCCACTCGGGCCAAGTTGCAGTGCAATTTAAACATCACTGCACCAAAAATACAAATCAAAACCTGCAGTTAAGTCAGCATTTGTTAAGCTTTTTTTTTTTTTTTTTGCACAGAATCTTCAACAGTTTAGTATCTTTTCTTTGACAAGAATTGGTCTAAGTGACAAAGTGTGCACTAAAGCAAGAACCCCCAAATATGAGCTTTATGCTTTGGTTTGTAGTCAGTGTTCGATTTTACAATGTAATAAGCTGAAGGAAAAGTTTGTCTCATTTGGGAAAAGCACTTCAAAGCCTTGAGTTTCTTCATGTGGGACACTGAGCAGACTGCCAAAGTACGGACAGATGGAAAAACGTATCGCCCAAAGCCTTTTGGATCCTATTGCGAGATGTTGGGGATATTGTTGTGGGCAGTGGGGATGCTGTTGTTCAATGCTCTTGATTCTGCATCTACACAAACAGAAGAGGGCTCTTGCACTCGTTCAGAGATGAGAAGGGCTCTCAAGCAGTTCTGTGGACATCATTAATGATAACACTCATCCTGAGAAGAGATCTAGATCAGTGGTGCTCAACCAGAGGGCTATAGCAAACTTCCGAAGGGTCCTCAAGAAGACTAGAAATTATTTAAAATTGCACAAAACAAGCATTAAAATAAAGGTTCCATTTGTTAACATTAGTTAACTACATTAGTTAGCATCAACTAACACTAAAAATACTTCTAAAGCATTTAGTTAAAGTTAATTTCAACATTTACTAATACAGTATTGAAATCAAAAGTTTTTTATTTCAAAGATTAACAAATTAACAAAGATTAATAAATATTGTAACAAATGTACTGCTCATTGTTAGTTCATGTTAGTTGATGCATTAACTAATATTAACAAATAGGATCTTACTTACTGTTGCCAAAACAACTATAAAGCAAGCTATTTACAAATGTCTTTGTAAATTTCTTTTTTTTTTTTACCGGGGCTGCATTTATTTGATCAAGTATACATAGTAAAAACAGTAATATTATGACATATTATAACCATTTAAAATCTTTAAAAAAATGTTTAGAACTGTTCCTTTGAAATATAATTTTTTTGTAACGTTATAAATGTATTTACCGTCACTTTTAATCAATTTAATACATTCTTCTTAAATAAAAGTATTAATTAAAAAAAAACAAATCTTATTGACTCGCAACTGTTGACGCCCCCAACAACTGTCTTTTTTTCTTTGAAGAACCAGGGTTCCCATTATCTTTTTTATTTTTTTTTCTAGACCTGAAAAAGTCAAGTAAATCATTCAAATGAGCATTTTTATTATGAATATGCAATTTTCTAGTAATGCTAAGCTCTAAAACAAATTCCCCCCCCCAAATCCTTATCCAGCAAATCATGAACAACTGGAAAGTCATAGAGCCTTGAGTCAAAAATGTTGAGAACCACAGATCTAAATGATCCCTCCAGGAACACGGCAGAGAGAAAGGGTGATTGCCGTAACTGTCGTCATCGCTCACTTCTCATGGAATTTTGGGTGGACGTGTTCTGGTTTATAAACATTGTCTACCTGTGTCACTCTGAGGTGGCCGTCCTTCAATACTCGACATTGAAGCAATCATTAGAAAAGCAAGGACACATGCAGGAGACTTCCCTCAAGGGATTCAAATGCAAGTTCTCATTATTTTTAAACACTGTTGTAAGACGAAGACCCAGTGAAGCATTCAAACAGGACACAGAGTTTATGCCATAAAACTCAGGCATAACCAGTTACCATTGATTACATCATGCTCCGGGCATGTTGAAAAACTGGTCAATTATTTCCATGGCCTGAAAACAGCAAAACTCAACTCTGGAGAACACATAAAATCGCTCTCTATTGCACACAGACAGCATTATCTTTAGCTTAGAGTTTGTTCTTCATCATGACCCTGAATTTATACAGGCTTACAAGATTTGTGATTGCCATTGCAAAGGACATAAAAAAGCCTGAACATGGACTTCCTGTTTCACACACACACTACAAGGACGAACCAGGACAAAACCAGGACAGAATCTTTTCCTCTGCTTTTAAGGAGATGGAGTTGAACACACTGTAATCTGCTCATCTTAACCAACAGCGAACAATAACAGAGAACAGGATGCACCCATAAAAACATGTTTTCACAGAAGAATAGAGACAATCACAAACAAGATCATATATTAGTTTAAGAAATGTTAATGGTCAAAGTCAAGTTACTCAGTATAAGGGGTGTTTCTTTCTGAGACCCCAAAGAGAGATAGCTTGGATAAAAAAAATGTAATGTAATGTAATATACAGTGGGTACGGAAAGTATTCAGACCCCCTTAAATTTTTCACTCTTTGTTATATTGCAGCCATTTGCTAAAATCATTATTATATTATATTATTATAAAAAAGGAGTCAGTAAGATTTTAAAATGTTTTTGAAAGAAGTCTCTTATCCTCACCAAGGCTGCATTTATTTGATCAAAGAACAGTAAAACATTATTGCAATTTAAAATAACTTATCAATGTTAACATATTTTAAAATGTAATTTATTCCTGTGATGGCAAAGCTGAATTTTCAGCAGCCTTCAGAAATCATTTTAATATGCTGATTTGGTGCTGAAGAAACATTTCTTATCAATGTTGAAATTTTTTTTTTTGGTGAAACCGTAATACAGTTTTTTTTTCTTCAGGATGAATAGAAACGCAGAAGAACAGCATTTATTGAAAATAAAAAAATTGCAACAGTAAAAACTGTCATTTTTGACTAATTTTATTTGTCCTTTCTAAATAAAAGTACTAATTTAGTTTTAAAAAATCCTACTGACCTCTAACTTTTCAACGGTAGTCTATATTTCTTTAAATATATAATTAAATTATATTCAAGTACACAACAGACCAACAAATAAATAAATTGCCTCACAGGTACATAGGAAGCATATTCTGAACAAAACAGCAAACAAGTCCACTATTCTAAATACATTTATAGGCTCAATAAATCATGCAGATTTCAGGCATCAAATCCTTGTGCAGCATGTACTGACTTTCTTGTCAGATGTCATGGGAAGAGTGTGAATTGGTGAGTGTGAATTTATCCTTCAAGCTAAAATCCCAAGAGTCAAGATATTTCATGTAGATGGAAAGGCCCCAGTAAAAGTCACCCACTGTGACATCCACATCGGACAGATTTACTTCTACACCCTGGAAACTACAACGCAATCTTCTCATTGAAAAAAGGGCACTTAGTGACTCATCGAAAGATCTTTAACCAAACCCACCTCCTTCCCACACGGCCAAAGGCTAGGACTTTGCCAAGCATTTACTGGTTTTATCAGTGAGGAACTCACTGGCTTTGAGGCTGCGACATTAATAACTCAGACACTGAGATCCTTTAGGCATGTTACAGAGATGGTATGAATCACACAAGGTGAACGCCCTCTGCTCTGAACTATTTCAAGTCAGCAGAGGAGGTATATGCCAAATAAAAGAGTATGCAGTACAAACATTCAGCACACTTGTCTCCCTTAATTAACATAAAAACACGGTGAGTCAGCAACCGATGCTGCAACTACACAGTAATGTAGCCCACATGAAATTTTGCTACGGTAATCTACAGAGTTTGAAAGCAATACTTTAAGAGTGAAGAAAACTAATGTTCAACATAAACTGAGATGACCTAGTTACAGAGCTTGTATTGAAATTCCACTTTCTTCTTTTTCATCTGCAATTAATTCAGCTCAAAAGCAATACAGGCTCCATCCAAACTTTGTTTTGTAGATAATTTTAAGCCTTAAAGGAATAGTTCATACCAAAATTAACATATTGTCATTGTTTATTTACCCTCTCTTCAATTCAAACCTGCACTGCTTTCTTTATTCTGTGAAACACAGAAGAAAATATTTCCTTTTGAACTATTTTTGTTCGTTCAATGAAGGTCAATGGGGTCCAAAACAACAGAGGATGCAACTGACTTTCATTGTACAGACAAAAAACACAGAGACAATTTTTTAAATTTCTTCTTTTGTGTTCCACAGAAAAAAGAAAATCATATTGGCTTGGAAGGACATGAGGTGAGTAAATGATGACTAGTCATTGAATATTCATTTTTGGGTGAAATATAACTTTATATATCACTTTAAGGGACATTTCTGAGCAGCTGGTCGCTGGCAGGCTTATCAATTCAACCTCTGAATCCAACAAGTAAACTTCGCTGTCTGCACTCCCATTGTTGCCACATTGAGTCACCCCTTATTTACATTAAGTTGAGCTTTGCAGCTCTTGCATACTGAATTGGTCTTATACATCTTATTCTTTAAACTGTCGTGTCGGGTTATGTGTTGATTCTCATGCACAGCAGATAGAAAACAAGATGCAGAATGCATTACCCTTTCTCACATCCATGCATCTTGCAAACACTAGTAGTTCCCTTCTGCAAATATATCTAATTAAGATTGTGTTCTCAACAAGTATCTGTATACCATGCCCACAAGAAATGATCCTTGACTCTCAGAGCTCCTACACACGGTTTCATACCATCATATGTTCCACTCTCCAGTAGCAGGCCGCTCTCCTCCAGCACACGAAACTCCCCCACGCTGATGAAATTATAGTCCACTCCTGGAACCTCCCCTTCACGAGGCTGCCTCGTGGTACCTGCCAAAGGCACACACAACGATGAGTAACAAATTATTAGAGGAAAAATGCTCTTTTTGTGTAAAGGTATTTCTTCACTATGTACATATTTTTACATTTTTGTTACAGGAAGGTGACACTGAAACTTCTTATCATTTCAAATACCTTTTATGTATAGATTTTACTGTTTTCCTTTGTACTGTAAATCTCCCCACACTTGCAAATTTAAAAATGAAAATATATTAAAGTTGTGATAAAATGGAAACAGCGCCAGATCTTTTTTTCCGTATTGTGATGCACATCCGAGCGTAACAGTTTAAAAAATAAAAAATAAAAATAAGGTAGGACTTGGTTCTATGAATCAGTTATTGATTAGAATTTGAGAAGTGTGCATTTGATTAAAAAAAAATAGTTAAAAAATGGAACATTTAACTCCCAACTGCATTAAATTGTTAAGATAAATATAAAGGATTTTGAAAACAGACATTTTCTTTACATTTATTTTGAGTGTTGATCTCTGACCTAATTTTCTCTGTTGTAAGAGGAACTGCAAACAAAAACTCTCTGCAAACAGACTCTCATTGAACAAAAGACAACATGGCTCACTTTTGAGAGCCTTTATTGTTGTCCTCTCTACAAGAGGGAACACAATGAATCTTCTGCATCCAGATATTCTGTTGTAGTGTCTTTTTTCGATCCTAACTACAGTTCACACTTTGCTTGCTGCATCACTAAAATTTGTCAAACTTGACAGTCACACAGCAGCTACTGTGGGGCGAGAGCCCAGATGCCAGTTTCTGTGCTGGAGGAGGATAAACAAACAATTAGCTCTGCAGTTTGCACAAGCTACACCAAACACTGCCAGCTGCTTAAGCACCTTACCATCCACCCCAGCATGATGCCGCACAACCCTGCACTCCTCAGAACATCACAAAGAAAAGACTGACCCAACTTGGCCCTCTCCTAAAACAATTCTTGCACTTCAAAGACTGCTTTGAAGAACCAAATCTTTCTTAAAATGGAAGTTAGTGTTTCACACATGAATTCTGAATGTAAATGTATTTTTATATTATATACACTGAACAAAATTATAAACGCAACACTTTTGTTTTTGCCCCCATCTAATATTGGCAATACAGGATTGAAGTGTTTATTTTGTGACGTCAAAGGGAGGATGAATTCTATTCAAACTTCATTATGTACTCATCAGCTGTGAGATCCCTTAACAAGCTCTGGAAAATTTCAAGTCTTAAATCTGCACAAGTGTAAAAAAAAAGCAATCCTTTAAGATTGACCACCTAGGGCACATTTTTATTTCTGCATTCATTTTTTTTTTTTATATATCTGCGGATGATGCAGAGAGTGGTTACCGTTGAGCTATAACGGATATTAATGCCAGCAGGAGGGAGGGAGATGGAGGCTTCAGTCGAGCTTCAAAGATTATGTGGAGTTCAATTTGGACTCCAGGCGTTCTTCTTTCCCCGTTTTTTCCAAAGGACATGGCTTTAATGACTTTTCTGTCCCCGTGTCCAGAGAGACATGTGCAATAGTTCCATTCAAGAAGTTGTCAGATGAGCAAAGGGTATGACAGACAGTGCAGTCCAGTGCTTCATGAAGTGAATCAATTTCAGACCACATTTCATAGTGACGGTATTTGTTAAGCTCTAAAAAATAACCCTGAAAAAGCTTAAAGTTGGTCTTCTGAAGCCTAGATAGATTAATCACTGATAATTTTCCTCAGTGAACTCTAATCAATAAAGTATCAACCTGAGAAATCAGTGAGAGTGAGTCAGTGAGAGAACTGGATCGGTGAAATAATCTTTCTTTTGAGCTGGTTCTTTTTAATGAATCACTTGATCCATTCATAAACCTGAAATCATTCAGACTGATTCGGTTCTCAACTCATTTATTAAATAATTTGGATTCTTCAAAATACAAAATATTGATATGCAGAATAAAAAGTGAAAGGGGTTTGAAGCTGCATAAATGTGAGCAAATAATGTCAGAATTTTCATCTTTAGGTGAAATAATCCATCAACAGAAAATGTCTAGTACTAGGCATAGGAATGATGTGTAATGTGCCACTGCCTTAAAGTAATAGTTCATTCACACCTGTAAGACTTAGAAAATACAGACTTTCTTCTGCACTTAGAAAATACAGGTCCCCCTGGAACCTTTTTTAAGAGTAGGTGGAACACAAGAGAATATATTTAGAAGAACGTTGGAAATCTAACAACATTGGAGCCCATTGACTTCCATTGTACAAACCAAAAAAAAAAAAAAAAAAGCACCAAGATATTTCAAATCATCTTCTTTTGTGTTCCACAGAAGAAATAAAGCCATACAGGTCTGGAACAACATACGGTGAGTAAATGATTTTCAAATAATTTTCATTTCTGGGTGAACTCTCTCTTTAAATCTGAGCAAAGTATTATTAAACATTGACTTCAATTAAATGCCAATACTGCTCCTCACTGTCCTTCACCTTTACTGTGATTAATAACTTACAATTAAATCATTACTTGATTATTTTACTTGACTGAAGCCTGGAAGATGAACTATGACAGTTCATTCTGACATAACTGCTACTACCGGCGCTATTAAATATAATTAGACCTGTCCATCATCTGGCTCTCACCCCGATGCTTATGATTATACTGGATGGAGAAGTGTGAATGGAGGACTGTGTGTTGTTGAGTCATGGGCCTGAACAGACCGTAACAAGGTCAGTGGATGAGAATGACATTAGAGATTCCAGTTGGGACCACACACTGAGCCTGTGTCTCATGCAATGTTGAGCCACAGCAAACGAAACATCTGCTCAGGCCTGGTGTCCATTAAAATCCCAAATTACAAAGAGCCACATGCCAGGTGCAGGACTCACTTAATGAAAACAGCACAAACTACATCACACTCTAAATTAACAGACAGAGACTAGATTTTTACATTTACTGAAAAAAAAAACCATAGTGCTTGATGGTGCATAGGTTGCTGACACAACACTGTTTGGCTGGTTCAATGCAGTTGCTAGGTGATTAAAGTCATTAAATCTCATTCCCAAGTGTATGATATTCTGGCCTTTATGACTCTGGAATTTATTCTGTTGTGTGGTGCACATGAGAAGATATTCTGAAGAAAGTCAAAGGGGTCCAAAACAGCATTAGGTTTGGAGTTACATAAAGGGGAGTATATAATTACAGAAATGTTCCTATAATTACAGAAATATTCCTTTAATAGTTAGCATTAAGTGTTTTTTGAAATCTCTAACCCTAAGTATTAGCCATATTAATGGTGATAAGTGCCTTAACAAACAGCACTAATTAAAAGATTACACCATAGCCCGAGAGAAAAAAAGCACGAATTAAAGATGTGCAAGTAATTAAGGCATATGTTTCACTAATTCACTGGTTTGTGACCAGACCACACACTGTATTCTGCACAACAAAAGAGCAAAACACATTTCGTTATTACATACTTGGTTATTGGCATTGATGTTGTTATGAAAAAATATGGTTGTCTGTTCCAAACGGTCTGTAACTGAAAACTGTAGCCAAGAAATTCCTGAGCCAATACTTGCAAGTAATTCTACATTACCCAACAGGTTTAATCGATCATGATTATGTGACATTAAACAGTACAGGCATTGGAAGTATGGAAACTGAAATTGGCACAAAAGAAACAGGGAGAGAGTGAGAGAAGGAATAAACTGTCCTCAAGCAGGCATCAGCAGCCTCTGGCATCTGCTTGTTATAGCAGGCATGTGGCAGGAATGAGGATTAAAGGCCCGTTCACTCCAAGAACAATAAATAATGGTAACTATATTAGAGGCCACACTAACAGACAATAGCGTTCTGTTTATAATGAGCGTGCGCTGTCTTCTGCCTCTTTAAATACTGAAGTTCTTCAGTAAATTCTATTTGGCTACATTATAGTTATATATATGTAGCGTCTGGACCAATCAAACACACAATTTTTCATTTGATTTAACAAATCAGTTATTCATTAGATTAACAAATCGTCACAGGCCCCTCACCCAATAAACTGGATGCCAGGATGTCTGCAAAGACACCAGGCCCCCCCCTGGTTACCATGGCAACCCTGACACCAGATACATTTACGACCTAATGAAATGTAAGTAGGGAAAATCACTGCCTTTTTCATAAGGAAGAGACACAGTGCACAGTAGAAATGGACTCTTCTCTAATTAATCCATAGGAAAACCTTTCTTTGAATGAACACACATA
>NW_015653472.1:2492906-2499450 GCF_001515625.1 Sinocyclocheilus rhinocerous
AGTTTAAGTGTTTATGTAGTGTGTTAGACTAGTTTAAGTGTTTATGTAGTTAATAAAGTCTTACTTGTATCACACTTGATGTTGTTCATTGTTTGCTCATAACTGGAGTCACTTAATCATTCAGATTTATGCTACAAGCTCTTTGTAGAATTGTACAGTAAGAAAGTTATTTCCCTTAACCAGGAAATTAACGTTCTTAGAATTGACAGACAGTTGACCCTGAGAGGTCAAGTAAATATCTACAGCGGATCTAAATATTTGTAATTAATTATAACTAGTTATGATTAATTATTCATATTTCCCCATGAGCTGATTCGCTACATATAGCTGTGTTTTTGTTGTTCATCAGCTGGAAAAAAGCATTCTGAAAGTGATTCCAATGACATTGTTCCTCTGTGTCATTACTGTTATAGTTGTGGTGTGAAATTCTGTATTCTCATAGAATTAGAATGAATATTAAAACATTACAGTTATTATTATAATCATTGTCATTGGGGTGAATGGGCCTTAAGAAAAGAGGAACGCTGTGACCCATGACACTCAGTTGCAGAATATGGGCTGGGTGAAGAGTCTGTTCTACCAGGTGAGGGCAGAATGGAGAGAAGAGCATGTGGATAACCCTAGAAAACACATGCGGAGTCTACTCACTCTTTCAACATTACAAACTAGCACTCGGCAGAGGCACTTCTGGGTTCAAAAGAACTCTTTTAGATTAGACCTTCATTTAAACTGAGCTGAAAATTACCAAAACGTGATGATTTCCAGCATTGTTTAGTGGACAAGGACAAATATATATATTGTTTTTACAAAGATTATGACTCAGATTCCAGTTATCAGACTGCATTTGCTCTAATAAAACTGATTTCACCTTTTAAAGCAATAAAATAGCAAAAAATATGAGTCCAAATTTATAGAATGATAATTTACCATGGCATGCACTGGCTATTTTGCAAACAAAAACTTTGCAACACTCATAACGTATGTCTTTGGCAGAACTTTTGTGGTGAAATGTGTATTTAAACAATGAATAATGCACATGCATATGTCTGGGTTATTTTGTACTTGGTACAACTATTGTGTATGCCACAATCCTCAAGCTTTAGAAGTGTTGCCATGTCAAGTATTCTACACAACCTGTTATTAAACTACAAATTAAAATTGAGTATCAAATTGAAGTTTTGTTGAACATATAAGTTTTTACTTGAAACCAAATGTATCACTTTATAGTAAATGAATGAATGAATAACTGAATAAACAAATACATGAATAAATGAATGAAAAAAGAAATAATTGAACAAATGAATGAGTAAATGAATGAATGAATGAACAATTAAACAATATAACATTATATAATGCTTCACAGATCATCAGATCTGCAGTACTGCTCAATGTGATCACTAAAAGCTGATTTTAGTGCAATAATTTCATCTACTGTTAATCACACAGTGCACTATATGACAAACCATGAAAGATTTCATACGCAGCTACAGTGCTGACTCTAATAAAAACCAGTCCAAAGTGTTCACAGTACCCATCATACCACCCTTTGAAAATACGAACTGAAGATGTGGTACTGACACCATAATTACTGTCTGAGCAGCCGTTATCATGACAGAATCGTCTGACTATGACCTGCACTAACACATTTAATGAGATCTAAGGATCAGAGTGAGGTCAGACGTGTGAATGTGTGTGGTACTCACAAGGAATGGTGCGCAGGTACAGATTATCTCTGATCACCTGCTGGAGCTTGTGGTCCAAAGAGCCTTTCTGGAACTGCAGGCTGAGGTAATGACGCAGATCCGTGTTCAACACTTTACCTGCAGAGACACATTCAATCTGGGTAAACTTTGGGTAGTTTGAGTACAAAAACAGCATTTGCGAACCATTTTACATCCATATTGTACAACATTACAATACTGTACACAAAGAATACAATGAAACAGGATATTTATCATTCCAAAAAATGTAGGTTTGACTTGTGTCATCCATCATGTCTCGATTTTATTCTTCAGAAACTGATTGGATCAAGCAAAAGTGCTCTTTATATGACAGATTAGAGCAGAGGGCAGCTTTGGTGACATCAGCTGAAAATGAAACTTGTAACTCAAAATTTACATTCTGATGAAAGATGCTATTTCTAATTCTATTTCATGCATTCTGACTTTACATTTACATTTAGTCATTTAGCAGACGCTTTTATCCAAAGCGACTTACAAATGAGGACAATAAAAGCAGTCAAAACTAACAAAAGTGCAACAATATATAACTGCAAATGACAAGTCTCGGTACTGTTAAAGAGTTGGATTCTCATGCTAAACATGGCCAAAGTTTTCATAAACGAGTTGGACACATGACAGAGTGTTTCAAGTTTTGGAAAGTTTTTTTTTTTTCGAGTATGGCCCTGTATGATGCCATAAAGGGAGGAATTCCTTGTATGGGCACTTCTCCAGAGCGTGAGCAAGAGCAGCCCATCAACATGCTTCATTCATGTTACAGAAATCGTCGGCAGTGCTGCACAGACTTGCTCGTGAAGGATCTGTCATTTTGTTTTTAGACCACGAAATCAACAATGTCACCAAATAAGTGTGTTTTTGGTTGTGAGGGAAAGATAACCTTGTTCAGCTTCCCAAAGAAACCAGCATTAAGGGAACAGTGGATGCAGTTTGTTTCTCCGGGGCTGCAACAGAGTTGTGCAAGTGTGTTTGTTTGTTCCCGGCATTTCAGTGACAAAAGATTTATAAACAGATTAGATCAAATTTAATTCAATAAAGTTTTTGTTCCCGTTTTATTCATGTCGATGTCACAGCTTGCAGACGATTGCTATGCAAAAGCTTTGCGTGCTCGTGACTCTTTAGCTCCGCCCATGGCATGCCTCCAGTTTCATGAGCACCAAAACAGCATATCAGAATGTTTTCTGAAGGGTCATGTGAAATTGAAGTCTGGAGTAATGGCTACTTAAATTTCCGCTTTACCATCACAGCAATAAATTACATTTTAAAATATATTCAAATGGAAAAAAAAGCAATTTTAAATTGTACTAATGTTTCACTACATTACTGTTTTTTTACTGTATTAATCAAATAAATGCAGCCTTAGTGAGCATAAGACACTTCTTTCGAAACCATTAAAAAAACTTAATTATTATAAACTTTTGATTGGAAACACAAACATTCATGTATTTATTTTACCAATGAAAAATGGCTCTTGATAAGAAGAGCATTATTTGATTGAAAGTTCTGCAAACTGTCATTACAGAAACTTGTACAATGATATATGTGTAGAATGATGTAAGACTTCTATTTTTATACAAAAATTTGATAATCTATGTTCCGCTCATTAGCAACAGCTGTGATGGTGACAAACAAAACGCAAATAAACAAAAGTGAAACGCTGTCAGTTGCAAATGAGGTGAATATGACTAAATCATGCTAAACTCTGGAAACCGTCCCAGTCTTCCGGATTAAATGTCAACCTTGAGATGTGCCTTTTCCAGTGCTACAAAAAATATTTACTGGCTTCCCTCAATGAGCATCCAGATGTGTGAATGCATGATGAGCGTTAACAAAACAATGCAGGTTCTATTGCTTTGCTCTTGCAGCAAAATTGCCAGGAGTTCAGGCGGAGTTCAAGGAAGTGAGGGGGCGGTGCAAGTCATCCTGGAGGAAGGAGGGGAGGAGAAGACCCTCCGAATTAGAGAATGAAATAGTCCGAGCCAAGTTTCCCCTGGCGAATAAAATATGGGAGGGAGGGGAAGAAAGCAACGCCTCTTTGAGCAGCTCCAGTCTCCAGCTGTTGGTATTACGCAGCTGATGATCTCTGGCTGAGGAGGATGTGCTTTGAAACTGTGCCAGTCACAAAGCTGCTGCATCAATAAGCATTGTTTTGGACCTCGCAGCTGCTGAACCTGCTGGCTGCCCTCACAGACCTGTGTGATCATGGATCCCGACACACTCTGGCATATAATTACAGGTAAAAGAGCCGCTCAAGCTACTTCAAAAAGGGGTCAAGCTACACCTTTGCAATGTCCTCACATCTGGAATCAGTATGTGCTGTTAATGTGCAGTCTAAAAGTTTGCAAGGCTCAAAAATGATAATTTTTCCCCCCTCAGTTCAACATTTTTCTCTGGTCCCCACTACAATGGAATGATTTTTTTCTAGTAATCTATTTTTGCATTTGATAGATTTTTTTTTTGTTTGTTTGTGCATTAACATTGTTTTTTCTTTACAAAATATGCAAGAAGCTGGAGATAATCATATCATATCATATCAGTGAATGTGTCATTTTAATTGGCAGTGCAGCAGTTTTTAGCAATATATTTTTATATTTGCCATTTTTGTTTTTAACAAAAATAAAATATGCAACCGGTTGGAGATATATCATATCATATCATATCATATCATATCATATAATACCAAATGTTACAAGCAAGAGATACAAGTGGAGATACATCACTATATTATATTATATTACATTACATTATATTATATAAAACCAAATGTTACAAGGAAAAAAAAAATAGATCAATGAATTTAAAATATGAATTGGCAGTGCAGCAGTTTTCAGCAATGCATTTTTATATCTGCTAAAAAAAATAGTATATTGTTTTTTTAGTTCAAATTATTTTGTCCTACAAAAATAAAATATGGGAGATATAATATACTGTAATATAATAAGCATAACATAGCATAACATAACATAGAAATCCAAACATTTATTTTTGCAAAGTTTATTTTTGCATTGGAACAGGCCATGAAATTCTCTCTCAGACTGGCCCCGGGTCATTGTTAAGTAAACAGAAAGTGTTCAGATCTTGAAAAGGAATAATAAATACTCAAGAGTTATTCTTCTAATTATTTTATGCTTTGTTGCCATTAAACCAAATATTAAGTCATTAGGAATGAACATGAACTTTACATGAACTGTAAATTCAATGTTTCAGTCAAAACTGAAAAGACGAATACTTGATGTGGCCTTGAGAGAAACGCCATTTGTGCCTCAAGACAGAATAGATACAAAACATGTTTTGCTATCTCTGACTAATTTCGAATGCAAGGTAATCAAAACAAGTCTCTCCCTAGCAATTCTCTCTCACAGGGAATGAAATGGATGGCCCACTGTGATTGCAGATTAGCCTCATTTCATTGGTCGACTTCGACGCATAGTAATTTGCTCCAATCTAAATGTGCTCAAGAAGAGGCCCATCATTCTCATTTAGAGTTCTAGTATTAATTCCTCCTCTATGGCTGTTTAGAAAGACATTACAGTGTGTCTGACTTTTTCATTCTGCACTCACTTTACACAGTGCTTATTTCCAATAGTGTAAAACATGATTTATTGCTGTCTTGGTCCAGCACGAGTGCGTATTGAGCTGCAGTATGAAGTGCTGAACTATGCTGAATGAGGCCAGTTGGGACCGCTAGGGAGGCTCTGTGAGTCATACTGTGAGACCTCAAAGGAGAGGCAGGACGAGTGGAGAGAAGCCCCCCAGACTCCTCTTACACTGACATCACCGGCTCCAGCCACCAACACCTGGAAATAATCAGCAGCTTGAGAGCATGAAACGCACTGGGAATGTGGTCAGTATCACACAAGAGGTTGTAAATCAGACAAGGAGGTGAAGCAAATGAATCATATTTTGAATCGTAGTAATAAATTGTGTTTTAGAATGCTTGATCAAAATGTTGATTGATGAAAATGATGTCTTTTTGACTCCATGGCCCCACTTTGTTCAGCTATTATGTAATTCTGTTGCAATAAAAACAAACCCTAAAATATGATTTTAGTTTATTGTTGTACATTTTTATTTTAGTGTGTTTTATAGCATTTTAATTGGGATTATGTTATATATTATTGCCACATACTTATAACATTCTTTTGAGATATTTGTGATATTTACTCACACATTTTTGTTCAAATTAGGATATCAAATACAGATCGACTATATTTACATATCTTGACTCACCCTCAAGTTGTCCCAAACCTATATAAGTTTGAGCACAAAAGAAGATATTTTGATGAATGTTGGTAACTACACAGTTGACGGTAGCCATTGACTTCCATAGTATTTTTTTCCCATACTACTTGAGGGTGAGTAAATGATGACAGAATGCTTTATATTTGGGTGACCAATTCCTTTAACTTTTTAACATACAGTAACAGAGATCTGTGAGGGTTATTTTGAATGTGGCATTCAAAAGGCATTACTATTGAGCACAAGTATAAATTGCATTCACTCATAAAAAAAAACTGCCAAGGGCTTTTTATGTAGGGATTCAAAGCTAGTAATGGTTTTCAAATTAAAGGGTTAGTTCACCCAAAAATAAAAATTCTGTCATTAATTACTCACCCTCATGTTGTTTCAAACCCGTAAGACCTTCGTTCATCTTCGGAACACAAATTAAGATATTTTTGATGGAATCTGAGAGCTGTCTGACCCTGCATAGACAGCAACGCAACTGAAATGTTCCCAAGTCCAGAGACGTAGCAAGGAGATCTGTAAAATAATCCATGTGACATCAGGGGTTCAACCATAATTTTACG
>NW_015653472.1:2499719-2499799 GCF_001515625.1 Sinocyclocheilus rhinocerous
CAACATGCAACGAAATAAGACGAGACTAAAATGTATTCAAAAAGATAAAAACTTTACCAAAAACCTCTTTAACCTCTTTT
>NW_015653472.1:2501741-2509063 GCF_001515625.1 Sinocyclocheilus rhinocerous
CATGTATGTGTCCACATTCTATTGAATTGTGCTTACTGGAGAAAGTGCAATACCTGAAATGCAAAAGTAAATTTCTCAAATGACAACAATCATTACGATTATAATTTTGAGAAAAAAAATAATTTTTATCAGTTTAACCATTATACAGAATGACGAAAATGTGACTAATATGTCATTGACTAAAAAACCTGACTAAAATGCTCATACATTCATTGAATAAACAAAAACAGGACAAGTTTGTCTAAATATGATAACTAAAATGTACATTTGAGTAAGACTAAGACTAAATTAAAAATGGCTGCCAAAATTAATACTGCTGTACGGTTAATTAATAATAATCTTATTGCTAAAATGTCAAGTTTTCATTGACTAAAACTACACTAAAATACTTCAGGTTAAAACTAAAACAGACTAAAATGTTGAAAACTTGACTAAAACTAAATAGGATAAGGTTGACTAAATATGATAAAAACTAACAAGGACATTTTAGCCCGGGACTAAGACTAAGACTAAAATGAAAATAGCTGATAAAATTAACACTAGTAGGAAACAGATCCGGCGTGACGCAGCTGACACAGAACAGCATATGCTGTTTACGTCCAGCGGATATTCTCCAAAATGGCACCAGGGTGATGACAACAATCATTACGATTAAAAATAATACAACAAGACGAATTGTTGAATAAAGTCGTTTTTTTTTTCTTTTGCGCACAAAAATATTCTCGTAGCTTCGTATAATTGCGGATGAACCACTGATGTCACATGGATTATTTTACAGATCTCCTTGCTACGTTTCTGGACTTGGGAACATTTCAGTTGCGTTGCTGTCTATGCAGGGTCAGACAGCTCTCAGATTCCATCAAAAATATCTTAATTTGTGTTCCGAAGATGAACGAAGGTCTTACGGGTTTGAAACGACATGAGGGTGAGTAATTAATGACAGAATTTTCATTTTTGGGTGAACTAACCCTTTAAGTTGTACAACAAGGTCCAAGAGCTACACTGTGTAATTCTTTGGACACTGTAAAACGAGAGGAATTTAGGTCAGGCCACAATAGCTTTGCTTCATCCTTCATCAAGTATTGTACAGTAGCATGCAGGAACGTGCTCCATGTTCCCTAGAAAAATTCTGCATGCTTGCAGTTCACACAAACTCGGCTATATGACGCTGTGTGCCAAAAGCCTTTACCCCAGATACGGCTGAAGATCTTTCATGAAAGAGTTACAAAATGCCAGCAGTTCTCACCGTTGTGTCCTCATACATGCAGAGCAGTGGGAGACATCAGGACATTAGCCAATCATATACATGGTCGTGTCCATTGTTATTTTGATGCCATTCTCACACACTAACACTCACTGAAACCCCCCACACACTCATTCTGTATCAGCCTAGGTCTTTGTTTACAGAACAAGGCGCTCTTTGTGGCTACGCTGTCAGGTAGCGTTAGCGGGCTGTGTCATATCTCTGGGGTGCCACCCTTGGTCTCCCACTAGACTGCACCAAGTTCCAGTCCCTGTACTGCCAGGCTGCCCATGGGAGCCATGGTATACAATAGCTCCTTTTGTGCCTCATCATCAAGGCATTAGAGCCATTTTCATCAAGGTGGACGAGGTCAGGCAAGAATCCATGACGCCATGGGTTGCAGAATTGGGGGGGCTGAGGTCTGGTATAAATATGACATGGGCTAGAAAAATACATATGAGCCTTATAGCCTATGTATGCACGTTTAATCATTAAAAGATCGCGATCTTGATTCAAACGCATGCAATCTTATTCCTAAATGACGGTGATTCTGCTATGTCTATTAAACCTTTGAAATCACAATCACATCGGAATATTTAAACCTGCTTTTGCGCAGCCGCTGATCCAGAGAGAGCAGCGCTCATCATGTAAAGCTTTGTTTGAAACCGCTTCACAAACAGTCTACTTACACAGTAGGCTGCATTTCTGTGTAGCAAACATTAAATAATAACGAAAGTATTGATAAAAGTTTAAAGTCCGGATGTAGACTCTGATGTTGCGGGAGCCGTGATCAAAATGGGTCTTTGAAAGTAATGATACGCTGCAAATAATGATTGTATATGTTACATTATTCCAGTAGATGGCGAACAGTGAGTGTTAAATGTATTTGATGTCTGAATCATTCAAGAGATTCAAAACTAAACAAGTCTTCATTTATTTAAAAAGATTAGGCTAATTCGTTTAAATTAATAAATATTTTTAAATAGACTCATACCATAGTGCTGGTCTATTCTTGTACAAAAGCTTTGAAGATGTTCTTATTTTCATTGTACTTATCCTTTTATAATTTGACTAACTCTTTTTATGTGATTTACAATAGTTCTGCTCTCATCCTCTTGACTAAATGACACTAGTCATCGGGGAAGGTGATTTCTCCCCAGACTAGGGGTCGACCGATATGTGTTTTTCAAGGCCGATGCCGATACCGATTATTACAGATCAAGTAGACCGATAACCGATATTTTGAACCGATATATATATCTGGTGAAAAAATTAAAATTAATGTCAAAATTACAAATAGCGCGTTTCAAAATTAAGTTATTTTATCGGCGAATCGGTTTTGAAAATGCCGATAATCGGTCGACCCCTACCCCAGACATGCTAAAATGTCAGAGAGTGGGAGTGTGGAATGGATGTACAGACTATAGTTGGAGTAGACGCCATATTCAATCTGACCAGGGGCGTAGGAGTGATCTGAAAAGTGAGAGGGGTACATTAAAAATCCTTATTAACTTGGTCCATGAATATTAATGAAGTCATGTTTGCCCAGTAGATGATAACCGGCAATACTTTTTTGTTCGCACACCAGCCGAGTGTTAAAATGTTTATTTCACAAAAAAAAAAAATTAAATTGGGAAAGCATGACAGATGCTATGCTGTTGAATTTGATACAAATTAAACAGATTGTGAAGTTAATTTTTTGGGAAATTTTTTAGGGCTGCACAATTTTCCCCCCAAAATTGTGAATACATAGCAATATGACAATAATAATAATAATTATTATTATTATTATAATTATAATTATCGTTGTTTTGTTGTTGTTAATATTATTAAATATAAATATAAAAATAAGAAACTAATATTGTTTATAAGAAATAATATTGTTTACAATAACATAATATTGTAATATGAACATAAAATAAAAAATAAGGTATTTAATAAAAATAATATTAATCATAATTTTATTTCACAGTACAACTGTAAAATTAAGATAATTATATTTATGCCTGCTTTTATTTTTATTGGAAAACCGCAGGGAACCTTTAAAGCTTCTTGACAACAGCTGGTATAAATGCTTCTCATTACACGTTTGGGAAGATTGTCAGCGCATGTTGTGTTCCTAAATGCACTTTATAAGTGACTCAAACTCACAGCACTTGCAGTGATCATGTGGAGCAGCATTTACTGCGAATACACAAATAAACAAACTCCGATTTTGGTTTTATTTCAACTGATAGTGCAGCCCTACTTAAGTCTGTTCGACGAGTCATACTGTCTCAACATACTAAGTTATATCTCATTTTCCTAAGATCTGAAGTGAAGGTCCACTGCAGATATACATATTTTCTATGTTTCATTGGCTGAATGATTGACCGTGATTGTAGGTACACCACCATTGTAGGTATGACATTTTGAAGGACTCTATAGCCTCATTTTCATTCGTGTCACATTAAATATAGTGCCAACACTGCCAAAGTCTAGTAACACTGTTTTAACTGTAGCAGAGAATGTTCAGTTTGAAGAAAAAATGAATATTGGTGTTATTGAAACAAGTAAATCAGCACCAGGAAGATAACAACTACCACATTTCCAGCCAACTGTACCTTCTGAATTTACAAGCTAAACAACACTACAAACTACATGCAGAGACGACTACAGCAAACAAAGGCTGAGCTGAAACAACTCGTCACCAACATTTGCACAAACATTGTGTGATCCCATGTGTCTATTCTTTATGCGTGTCGAAGGAAAAGCCAACTGAATGCACCTTACTCCCTTTCTACTTCAACACCTTCTAGTATATCTTCAGGCATGAGTACTCTGCTAATATCAAACAAAGGAAACACAAATAGACTCTCACATGACTATGAATTCATAGAAGGAGTCTACATACATAGTCTGTGTGCTGTACAAACACTGTACCTACAGGACACTGCTTACAAAACACAGTAACCTCACCCCTGAAAACAATCCCACATGCTGAGACCCCTTCTTTTTTCAATTAGGAGAGCCATATAAATGCCACAGATAAACCATCACCAGGAACTAACAAGGCCATGTTATGACAGTGGTCCAGTGGAGATTCACGGGAAGCCCAGTGAAGAGCTAATTAGCCGGCAGAAAGAGGCTCTTGGCAACTCGGGTCCCGCTTGCTCTCTGCTGTTAGATCTGCAGGGTTTTGTTGGCTCACAGGGCCCAAAGCAAACACACAATTCACTCAAAAGTTTACTGGGGAATTTTAGATTTTGTCTGCATTTGTAACCAGGAGAAAATGAAACTTTTTTTCTTTCTGCATGCAGCAGCCTCCCAAAATAAAAGCCAAGCATAAAATGAATGAATTTTATGTATTCAATGTATTCAAGAAAAAAAAGAATACTTCTCAAAACTAAAATTTTACACATATATAAATGTAATTGTATAAAATTATACAATTACATATAAATATAGTTGCATATCTTGTATAAATGTTATATGTATGTATGTATATATGTATGTATGTGTGTCACACACACACACACACACACACACACACACACACTGGGTATAGAAAATAATCAATTTTGTTGCTTTGCGGGCTGAAATAAAGACGGACAGTTTTTATTTTATCCAGCTGTATTTACTCAGTGCAACTTATAACATCTAAGTGAAAGATATAACACCAACATGTCAGAAAAAAATGAATAATAAATAAAAACCAGAATCACTGCGTTGGAAAAAGGATCACCCCCTTGTGTCAGTATTTTGTTGAACCACCTTTGTATGTATATATATGAAGTTTATATAGTTCATAGTTTTACAAAAATATTTACAATATTTAAAGTAATGACAATAATAATAAAAAAAAATAATAAATGTAATATTTAAAATTTTTCAAAATTTAATTTACAGTATTATAAAAGTATATTGAAATTTAGAAATGTAAAAACTACTTCATTTGTTATATTGCATTATTTTATAATTAAATACATTTTTATATAATACAAATAATATTATACTAATATTAATAATATTTTATATAATACAAATAATATTATAATACTATACTTACTTTAATTATATACACACAGTGTATACAATTTTGTTATATATGTATTATATTTTCTATTTTTAAAATATTTAAGTATATCTTAATTTATGTGTGTGTGTGTGTGTGAATATATACTGTACGTGTGTGTGTATAATATATATTCAAGAAAAAAAAGAATACTTCTCAAAACTAAAATTTTACACATATATAAATGTAATTGTATAAAATTATACAATTACATATAAATATAGTTGCATATCTTGTATAAATGTTATATGTATGTATGTATATATGTATGTATGTGTGTCACACACACACACACACACACACACACACACACACTGGGTATAGAAAATAATCAATTTTGTTGCTTTGCGGGCTGAAATAAAGACGGACAGTTTTTATTTTATCCAGCTGTATTTACTCAGTGCAACTTATAACATCTAAGTGAAAGATATAACACCAACATGTCAGAAAAAAATGAATAATAAATAAAAACCAGAATCACTGCGTTGGAAAAAGGATCACCCCCTTGTGTCAGTATTTTGTTGAACCACCTTTGTATGTATATATATGAAGTTTATATAGTTCATAGTTTTACAAAAATATTTACAATATTTAAAGTAATGACAATAATAATAAAAAAAAATAATAAATGTAATATTTAAAATTTTTCAAAATTTAATTTACAGTATTATAAAAGTATATTGAAATTTAGAAATGTAAAAACTACTTCATTTGTTATATTGCATTATTTTATAATTAAATACATTTTTATATAATACAAATTTTTTGTGAAATGTGAAAAGTTCATTTTCTTTTAAATAATGCTATTTAGTTGTGTTTTATGTTGGTATTTTGTGTTGGTATTTTATTTAATAGATACATCTATGTGGTTTTTTAAAACTGAGGTGAAAGCATCTTTCAAACAAGATGTTATGCAAACATTGAATTCATATGTGTGTTAATGCCTTCCTACCTCTTCACACTAACTGTGAAGATGGCCTTTTTTCAGGTTTTGGGACGCAGCCTCTGTTCCGAACTCCCATGAATCGCAGATAAAGGCTAAAAACAACAGCACGCTCAGGCCATAACATGCCACGACAGTTTCACACTCAAATGCCTGTGTCCTCAATCATCAAACCAGCAGTGAGCATGCCCTGCTTGGCACCAGCACAAAACCCAACCACAAGAATGAGGAGAAAATCTGGAGGGAGGAATCAAATATTCATAATCTCAGCAACATCTCTTCTGCCTTGAGTCCATAACACTCATAAGTGCACCCGTGATATTCATAACCATGCCCCTAGTGTCACAGGAAGTCATAGATGAAAGGAACAATCACACAAAGGAGTCAGGAACAGAGAGATCTGTAGAAATTTTGAGCCCGGCGGCTGCTTCCTCACTCCGACCATTCGACTTTGTAGTTTCTGATGCACCACAGTGTTCCAGATCGAAACGTCTCATCTCCTTTTTTCCCATCAACTCCAAGATGGAGCCAAAGAACATCCAGGAGCTTTTGAAGGTCCCGCGTGAACCTTATGGGAGAAAGACTGAAATGGCAGAGATAGGTAGAGAAGAATCAAATCTGGGCTTCCTATGATCCTCAAGCTATGTCAGGAGATTTTTTAACATGCGGATGAAATGGAGAACATTCATCATTTTATTCGGAGGAGGCTGAAATGTCTTTCAAAATAGACAGCAGTGACACTTGTGGCATTATCTAAGTTCTTTGAAGAAACATTTATAACCCCAAGTTACATGCCAACCACTCAGTGTTGTGTGTGGAGCCGCGACCTCGGCCGTCCTTCCGATATGTTGTTATGCAGCACTCGTGCTGTCTGACTGAAACAAGGTCTTGTCAGTCCACACACCGGCCGCTCTAAATGAGCCAAGAGAAGCCTGCAGCCCATCTCAAGTGTGTCTCGTTAACACACAGATTTGCATAAGTGGATCTGTGATCCTGAATACATGTCTGATTCTGTATCACCCACCTATCTTTATATGAGGTGAATGGAAGTACTTTTGAATAAAAGATGATTTTATATATAT
>NW_015653472.1:2509177-2534633 GCF_001515625.1 Sinocyclocheilus rhinocerous
TATATATATATATATATATATATATATATATATTGTGTGTGCATACATGGATTATTCCTACAAGGCAGTACATTTTCATGTCTCCATCATATATTATATAATATTCTGGATAAGATATTCTGGAATAAATATTAAACATCCTCCAGGAAGTTCTGGTATTTCTGGTGTAAAACAGCTGCTGTTCAAATGCGTGGGATCAGTATGATTTGTTTTTCAAAAGGAAATTAATACTTTTACAAAGCAAGGGAGCATTAAATTATTTTTTTATGGATTTACCGGTAATGTGTCCTTGCTTGAAATCATTTTACAATATTACAAAATATTTTTTTGTTATAATATTACAAATTATTGCGGTTCTTTTCTATATTAACAAAAGATTTCTAAAATATATATATATATATATATCACTGTTTCCACAAAATATTAAGAAGCAAAACTGTTTGCAACATTGACAATAATAAGAAAAACATTTCTTGTGCAGCAAATCAGCAAAATGATTTCTGAAGGATCATGTGACACTGAAGACTGGAATAATAGCTGCTAAAAATCCAGCTTTCTATCACAGGAATAAATTACATTTTTAAATACATTCAAACCGGAAACAGTTAATTTAAACTGTAATAATACTTCATAATATAACTGTTTTTACTGTATTTTGATCAAATAAATTCAGTCATGATGAGTATAAGCAACATCTTTCAAAAAATGTTTTTAAATATTACCGACCCCAAACTATTGAATGGTTGTGTATTTCGCGGTATTAGCAATTCTGATGGAAATAATCCTGTTAGAAATTATTACAGAAATTTACGCAAGTCTGTTTTAGCCTGAACAAAAGTAAAAAAAATAAAACAGGTAATTGTGAAATTAAAGGGTTAGTTTCCTTACACTGACCTCATACGTCATCCACCCGGAGCTGCTTCCAGTGTACAACAGTGAGCGCAAGCTACATTAAAGTGATTATTACGTTTTGAATATGGATATTTTTCTTACAAAAACGCATCGATTCGCTACAGAAGGCCTTTGTTCACCCCCCGGAGCCGAGTGAGACACTTTTTTTATGGATGGGCGCATTTTAATTAAGTGCTTTTGGACTGATGCATGCAACACCCGTTGAGTGCCATGAAACAGCTTGAAAGATCAAAGACAATTTTTAATATAACTCCGACTTGATTCGTCTGAAAGAAGAAAGTCATATACACCTAGGATGACTTGAGGGTGAGTAATTTATGGGCTAATTTTCATTTTTGGGTGAACTAACCCTTTAAGATTAAAAATAAGAATTAAAATCATATTCTGATAATACAGCAATTATTTGAAAAAGTTGCTATTGTTATATACATGTTGTGATTACAAGAAATAAAATCTTTACTGTCTTTTTGTTAAAGTTTTTTATTCTAAGGTGGAAACAGGATTCCTTAGAGCAATATGAACATTTCAAAATATGGATAAAAAATTATTCAAGCTGTTGCTCTCATGTAAGCTCTCAATCTCTTACTGATTAACCGTAGCACTTTATATCATTGTGTAAATTTACGATGAATAAAATTCAAATGCCTGAGCTTTCATAAAGAAATTTTTAAATAACATTACAGGCATATTCATTTATAAAAGAAAGTTATAGAGCTTAAGATGCACTTGAAATGCAATGACCCATGTATACTTGTGTGCATATGTGTGTCTACAACCAGAGGATTAATATCAAAACCACACAGTCTTGTCTTTGTCACTCTCTGTGTGTAGAGGAAGAGGAATGTTTCCCACTGTCAGACTGACTGAATCTTGTGGTCGCAAATCTCCCTGTTCACCTCAGCTAGGATGAGGGAGTTCTCAGAGGGGCCGCTCACACACATTAAAGCCATCCATCACCTCTCTGGCACAGTAACTGCCCATAAGAGAAACCAACAATTTGGCCACCACGAAGTGATCAGGGCAACTAAACAATGGAGTCAATGTCTAGTTCGCATCAGTCTTACACTCCTGGGAAGCGCACAAGTTCAGAGGCCGCTGATCTGAGGGAGTAGATATCAAGTGACTCGTTTTTCTGCCATTCAGTTTGTGATTTAGTCTGTTTTCTTTGAAGAAAAACAGAGCAGTCAATAGGGTCCAAAAAGGAATGACAGAAGAAGAGCAGATTGTATTCAGGTCAAGAAACAAACAAAAGCAAAGTGTTAAAATGCCGTTTTTTCGATGTTAAACTACTTAATCCTATGCAGAGACAACTATAAGCCATACAAAGGTCGACTTAGCATATAATAAACACTGTGGCACAATGAAAACAACGCTGTGTTTGTTTAAACAGTCTGACATGTCAACTTCTAGCTTAATTCTTGGAGCAGGACCAGGGCTCAGGGCAAAAATGCAACCGAAAGTGACACAAATGCCCTCGATGTTTAAAATATATTGGCAGAAACTGTCTCCATCCACCTCAGATGATCCAAAAGGTTTTCAGGACAGGTGTAAACAAGGCTTTGTGATCACTTAAACCACATTTGGAGGTGGTTAAATAAATACACATTACAAATGCAGCCATATGTTAAAACTAATCATCAAAATAAAACGGTGAAGGACCGCCTTCTCACCTGTTAATCATAGTGACGTGACATGACATGTGGCCAAGTATGGTGACCCATACTTGGAATTAGTGCTCTGCATTTAACCCATCCACCCAATCATCCACTACACTAAAACAAAAGATTTTTGCTTAAGTTAAATTTATATTAAAATTAATATTATTCATTATTGTAATAAAAAATATATTTGAAAGAGTTTTTCTTTTCTGACCACTTATTGTGATTCGACCAACTGAGACCTTAATAACTGGATCTTAACAACAAGAGCCAAAATGACAGCTCTAGTCAGCCTTTATTAGGTATGATTCGTTTACCACTGCCCATGAATTCAAAGCTTTTGGAAAGGATAATGACCTGCAAGTAGCATCTCCAACGTCAGTCTGAAGAATGCAGCACACTGCTCATGAGTTCCAGCTGTTCCCAGAGAGAGGCCTGAAATACTGAGTATATACAGTATATATATATATATATATATATATATATATGTTGACTAACAGGTATAGGCTTTCTATCTAGCTGAGTTCACTATGCCATCCTGCATTCAAGTCTTTGAAGAATTTGAGCTAAATTGGGGCACAGCAAAATCCCCAGAGTTAAATCAACTCTGCTCAGAGTACATAATCTACAGAGTGTTAAAGTAACACTGAAGCCGAGTTAAACTTAATGGGATAATTAAGCAATTAATTAATTGAAGAGTGAGCATTAGTAAAGAAAACCCGCTGTTAACAATGTTGAAGATGAATAACTACTGCTCAGGCTTTTAGACATGAAAAAGTATCACATAATCCTCAACAGTGGTAACTCTGCTTCAGTGTTACTTTAACACTCTGTAGATTGGGACAATATGTACTCTGAGCAGAGTTGATTTAACTCTGGGAATTTGCTGTGCAGTAAAGAAAATTGTATGTAGCAAAAAGCCGTTCTGCTTGAGATATCATTGCAGAGGGCTGTACAGGAACTTTAATTAATCTGAGACCTCAAGCCCAGACCATGAGGTTGAGTAGGACTGTCATACACAACTAATCAAGGCACTTGTTTTCACATTGATAGAAGAGAGTTGATTGGGGCCGTATGTTAAAGACAGGACCAACTGCAGGCATTGAGTCAAAATAGGACATCTGGGAAAAGAGGTTGTGCCATTAAACGGCTGGATCATTCACACACAACACAAAAGGGAAGTTCAAAGCAATGTCAATTAATTAATAGGCTTGGAGTTATGTCCCTAACAAAGGTAAAGTCTCTGAAAAGTCTTGACCAATAATTCAAATGAAATTGTTCATAAACCGACTGAAGGTCAAGCCATTTAATCTTTTCACAAATCTGAAAAGAAAGATATCGCCTTTGATGTTTGCCATTTTTTTATCTACTCTCATAAAATGGTATTACACATTCTCATTTCTAATGTTGATAATAGAATGTATTTTATACAGAGTTGGGAACTGAGAATCGTTTCTTATTCAGAAACCATTCCATTGTTTAAAAAAAACAGATCTAAATGACGTTTGGTTTTGCACATGCATTATTCTGCAATGAGGATGGAACTGAACCTACAGCACGTAACAGTCAGATTCCCAAACAAATGACTCTTATG
This sequence comes from Sinocyclocheilus rhinocerous, assembly GCF_001515625.1. Classification (NCBI taxonomy): domain Eukaryota; kingdom Metazoa; phylum Chordata; class Actinopteri; order Cypriniformes; family Cyprinidae; genus Sinocyclocheilus; species Sinocyclocheilus rhinocerous. The sequence goes on from NW_015653472.1 coordinate 2,513,342, forward strand.
AACCATTTCTTTCTAGTGAATTAAAACCATACCTTGCAATTAGTACAGTCTGATTTCTGAACAAATGACTCCTATTAGCCGGTTGTTCTTAGTGAATCAAAACCATACAGTGCAATCAGTACAATCCCAAACAATTGACTCTAATGAGCTTTTTTTACTGAATCAAAAATAAACAGAGCAACCAGTACAGTCTGATTCCTGAACGAATGACTCTTATAAACCAGTTCTCTTCAGTGAATCAAAACTTTCAAAGGAATTCACAAAAAGAGTCATTTGTTCAGGAAATGCTGTATGTTTTTGATTCATTAAAAAGAACAAGATCATTAAAGACACATTTTTTATAAAAATGCTCTAAAAATATATTAAATAAATATGTTACCACATGTTTATTTATTATTTTATATATGTATCGTTATGGCCAATTGCTGGATTTCACTTACGTCACATATAAATAGAGTGTTAAAAAAACCTCTGAATAAAGTGGATACACTTGTTACAGTGTAATACAAATAAGTACTGAGTAATATTAATTATCACGTACCTGCTATATAATTAGGTTATATTTATAAGGTTTGGTTGTTTGTAATTCTGCCTAATTTACTGCTATTACTACAGTAAGCACATATAATATGTGATCAAGGACACTTAAAAAAAGTGTTATGAACTGTGCAAACACACCTTTTGCAGAAATGATTTTAAATGTATTATTAAAAAGATTATCATTTATCAATTTTTTTCCCAAATCGTTAAAAGAATAGTTAATGGAACAGGAATTGTTAAGAAGAATCAATGGTCTATTACTTTATGAAGCTTCTTTGATGTGTTTCACAGTCTGCATGCTGTCTGACACTGTCTTGACACAAACGCACATAAGCCTCGTGATTAGTTGGGATAGGTAACACTAGAACCGCAGGGACACCTTCAATCACACAAGCCACAATCTATCCAATGAGACCAAAATTACAGTGCCCTTTTCTTCTGCTCATTACATGGTAATATCTGGGCTCTAATGCGAAGAGTAACAATATGAATGTGAGTGCGTTTCCAAGCACATACTATCTCATTAAAGAGTCCTCGTCTATTAAGCCTTCCAGTCTAGAGGAGAGGACATCTTTTTGCTGCAAGACCATGGTGACACTTGAGAAGTCCACTGTGAATGTGCCAGCCAGAGAAAGAGAAAGAGCACCGCTCACTCAAACACAAAGACACTTCTGTCTCTCAACATTATCAACCTGGCCGTCAATCTAGCTGTCAAGAGCAGGAAACAATGGTTTGTGTGAGGATACATGCCTGACATACAACATAAAGATTGTAGCTGGAGTGCACAACAGCATGTTTCCATAGTGGAGCAGGGGTCAAGAAAGTTATAGCATGAGACTGACATATACACTGATGTATTGCAGGGTACAAAAGTTTGAGAAGGAAGTGAATTCCTTCTGTTTTGTCTTTCTTTCCTAAATTGAAAACAAAATTTCTCATTTGAAATTATTTGATCAGAATAAAAAAGTAAAAATGTACAATTTAAATGATAGATTATATGTGTGTGTAGCTTATTTATGATCTTGCACTACTTTACCAATCTAATATTTGTTTGTTCAAAACTTGTTATAAGTTCTAATAAATGTATCAAAATTCTAAAACATTAAAAAAAAAATACATTTAAATATATCAATATTTGAAATCCCAAACTTTTATTTTTGCCTCAGACTTTCAGAAGCCTTTGTACAGTACATTAGAGTTTGTATCTGGTGATATAATAACAGTAATGTATTGAAAGAACAGACATCATCTACTTGTACACTGTATTCCACTAGGGCTCTATCCTGCACACTTCACCATCTGCAATATATCTCTAAAACAGTTATTGAAGGGAATATTTTCTGGATGAGGTCCTAAGTCTGAGGGTGTGGTGGTCCATACTGGAGGCTAAGGAACATGAAATCAATAATTCAATACAGTAACACATGGGAATGTCTTTGTGAGGAAATACTGATGCTCTTGAAGCAGACTGAAAAAAGGCCATCAAAAATGACCACATTTTGACTAAATGTTGCATTTTAACTTTTTACACTGCATTATTGTGGCTTCACATAGACTGCGGCTTCTGTTTTCCACGCATTTTAGTTGCTATAAACAGATTTCCCCCCCTCTCCATAATCAGAAATAAAATCCTGTTTCAGCGGTTTCTAAAATTCCCAGATGAGGGGAACCCATTTGACTTAATTACAGCACCTTGACTCTTATTTATTGGAGCAAATGTCCCAGTGAGAAGAATGCAAGCTTTTAGGAGACAATGATGCATTTAATTAAGTGTGACTGAACTGTGCTGTTCATAGCACACTACAACATAATCCTCTTTTCCCTGAAAATATTTCCAAACAGGATTAGCTGTGGGAGCTGAAGCTGGAGGGAAGGGAATGAAATGGAGAAAAGGGAGTGATCCCCCCCCCACCTCAAGTGTCTCCATCTCTCTCTCCTCTGAATCCTGTAACCAAGGAGACTGTTTCTACCTCAAAGACCTTGGTATTTGGGGTAGAGGGTACTGAAGAATACATTTGTGTGTTTGTAGTCAGATTTTATATAAAAATGTCTTCAGATCTTCCTGTACAGCGTATTTTCAAATATATGGTGACATAAAATAGTGAACTTTAAAACAAGCCTGATAGAGATATTTGGTTATTGTTATTAAAGTGGATCCACGAGTGAGCAAATGAGAGCGCATTTAGATTGCATTGTAACGTTTTTTGACACATTTTTAAAAAAGCATGGCTGGAAAAAATACTGAATTTTAGAATTGGCTCCTTGGGTATGAATTTAAATTGAATTGACTGCAACTCAAATAATGTTGAATTAGAATGACAGAAAGGGAACTTAATGGAAAGCAATTCAAAGAATTTCAACACAACAGAGGCATTTCATTAGTCCGACACAAAAGGTCGTGGGTTCGATTCCCAGGGAACACATACTGGTAAAAAATGTATTAAGCGTATGTGTAAGCGTCTGCTAAATGCATAAATTATTAAATTATTATTAGAAAATATTTAAATTATATAGATGTTTGACTAAAATAAAGTTTTTTTTACCATGCTCCAAAATAAATAAACAGACATTATGTAATAACATAAAACATTATGAAATGTAAATGAAAATTCCTATAGGTTGCATTTCAAACATTTCTTATTAATATCACAAGGTTTATGGAAACACACCATTTTTAATGTTTAGAGATAATAATAATAAATGAAATGCACTTTTAAATTTCTTTGAATTTATTTCCATTTGAATTCCGCTTTCTTAAATTCAAATTTGAATTATGATTCTGCATCCTGTTGCCTTCCACCCTTGGAATTTAAAGAACATTCAATCCAATTGTGAATGCTGCACAACAAATCAGTCTAGAGTCGGCCTGTTGGGTTTAAAGGTGAGACTGTAATCTTCCAGAGGGCAGATTTAATACTAAATAATGTTACATTATGCCTGGCAGAGAAAGATAACCTTCTCCTGAAAGGCCTTGTTGGGCCTTTTGGACCCCCTCCCAGGGACGGTTCAGATTTATAGTGGCATGAACAGGTGTCTTGAGAAGAATACCTACTATCTCCATTTTTCAGCCACTCTGCCAGGCTCTGGTAGCTGGTTTTCTATTTAAAGAGGCCACAAAAGCAGGGTCTTTCTCTCTCAGATCCCCCATGAACTATTAAGGTAAAAAGCAGTTCTCTGAGAAACAGGTCAACAATACCTTCACCTCACAGACATAGTAAAATATAAAGTGGCACTTTCATAGCATTACAGAGACTAATCTGGAGAAAGAAACTACTGCTGATGCAGTAAAAACAAGTCACCAAACTTCAGGGTGATGTGAGTTTGATGTTGCCTTCCAGCTATTTCCCCATTATCAGGCTAAAACACAGTGCAGGGATGAAACGCTGGCTTCTAGTCTACAGCACTCATGAATCAGCATGTGTGAAATGCTGTATTAATATTTCCACAGCGAACGGCTGTTCTGTGAAGTCACAGGTGGTGGTATCGCTACAAATGCTGAGAAACAGCATGCTCTCTCAACTCAACCTGTGATTTACAACTACACATCAGATTACTATGAATCAACACACAGCTAACGCCTGTAATTTGCTATATTTTATGAAATTGAATAAAGCTTCGGTTTTAATGGTTAACTGCGTGTTAACTAGAGGGATGTAAACTGCATGGGAAATTATTATTTAGCGATGCACCTGTATCAGGTGTCTGGCTAATAATATCAGCTGATAATTATTTTCATGTTATGGCCAGAAGCCATAAATGAGCCATATTAAAATTCTATACTATTTTGTCAAAATAAATTCAAAATACAAAAACAAAACTAAACTAAAATCAGTTGTTTTAAATGCTACAAGTGAATTTAGACAGCACTTATATTAAAGATATAGTTACAGATAAAGACGAATAAAGTTTTCAGTTCAAAAACTAAAATATAAATAAATAAATACACTTTAAAACTACTAAAGTATAACAGTCTATATTATTATTTTATTATTAAATTTATATATATTTTTTTAAATTATACTGTACATATACACACACACACATCTTAAATGCATCTCATCTTAAACGCACTTCAACAAATTATACAATACTTTCATATACACAAGTATATTTATACTTACATTAGTGTTTACGCTTCTGGTTTGATTCTTATTATTTCATTACCTTTTTACTGTACTGCACAATGACAAAAAATGAATATATATATATATGTATGTAACCGGTTCTACTTTGCCTACTCTTACCGGTACTACTCTTGAGATCAGGGGAGTGAGGTTTAGACGCACAGCTCTTACTAGCCTACGACAGTTACACTCACCCCCCTAAACGTTTTGTACGGAGGAAGAATGTGGGCTGGTGCCATATCAACGGCTATGATTTTGTATGGCATGTGTACAGATTCCATTTAAAGTGTCCATCATGACCTTGCCTTTGGCAGAATTAATGTGATCTGTGAATAATGTTGAGTATAAATCTGCAGAGGCTGGTGCCAAACTCCTTTAAAAGCAGACCAGTCCATCTCAGTACTGTAATACCCCCGGCCAGCTATTTTGGCTCTAGCAACAGGCAGAAATAGCCAAAATTACACCTTTAACATGTTCCAAAGCCCCTCTCGGCCTGGGTTTACCTGCCCAGGCTGCCAGGCCACTGCTGTTTATTAAAGGCTCATCTATAAATCAGCAGGGCTGCAGACATCCCTCCAGCCCCAAACAGGACAGATTCTCTAAAAAACCATGGAGGTGAGCGAGGACTCCCCTCTCCCATTCAGATGAATCACCATGGAGATGAGCAGGCAGGCGAGGAGCGTGGAAGACCTTGAGAGGCATTTAGCTCAAGACGACAAATGCTTACAGCCAATATTCTTAATAGCCATAGTGGGAGACCAGCAGCATGAGGCTCATCAAGAGGAATTTGCATATACTTTAGACCTAGTGTTTTTAATTTATTTTAAAAAAAATTATTTATTTAAAGGGTAACACATAAAAAGTAACACAATACACTCTAATCATATAATATTAACATACATTTTTCATTTGCAATAAAAGAAAAATAATTCTTATCTAAAAATGTCTTTACCTGAAATAAACAAACTGAAATAAAATAAAATAATAATATAATAAAAATATTGATTGAAATTTTAATAGGGCTGCACGATAAATCGCATGCGATATTTAACGCACATCTTGTCAGAAAAGCCAGTTCTTTAACATAACAAAAACTATAATAGTATCTCAATGATACTAACATTTTTACTAGAAATAACTGTGAAATTAATTTGAAAATTATTAATCTACTTAAAGCTCCTCAAGCGTAATTTGCATATATTTTAAGCAGACTTTAAATGTTTTTAATTTATTCAGAGGCTCAACAATAAAGGATTTTTTATTGCTAGCCGCCAAACTTTATTATATTTTTAAATTGCAATAAAACCTGAAAATGATTGCATAATTTGTTTTTAAATTATTAATTAACTTAATAAATAATTAAAATGATGTGCTAAATTAAGACATTTAATGAAGGAAATAGTGTGTCCATTATAAATCAACAGAGCTGTGTGTGTCTATCACAGAAAAGCAAACAAACACTCATGACAGTTATTCAATGACTGTTTAAAATCTAAAAAAAATACTTTTTTTACTAAAAAAACTAACGTAAAAAGTTACTTGTTAACGCATTGCACCCAACACTGAAGTAACACTGCTTACATTTTTCTTGACTGACAGCCCTAATTAATTCGATTTTCTTAACCTTAATGCAGGGAGTCAAACTGTAGCAAACATCATTCTAGCAGCTCTATTTTATGCACAAGCTTTATTGTACTGTGTCTCATTCACTCAGAATGAGCAAAACAAACGTCTTTATTTCCTCTGTGCACGGCGGCGGAACAGACTGCAATGGGAATGACAAAACAAACAGCAGCCTACGCTGCTGATAATAGTCCTACCCTGAAAGACACCTTCACTTACTGCTATTAATAAACATCTCTAGCTCACATAGACACTGAAGATAAAAAATAAATAAACTCTCAAGCCACCGGTCATTGTGACATGATTACTCATATGAAGAGAGACGGGAGAAGGCCATATGACATGCCAGGCTGATGCAGGATTTTCATCCTCTGTCACGCTGATGTGAAATGAGCATGCGACACTGTGTGTTTGTCATGTCTCAGCTGCAGCACAGAAACCAAAGCACGTACTGTACACAGGCCTAAATTAATGAGCCGATTCCTTGAACCTTTTCAGTCTTCAGTGTCACATGATCCTTCAGAAATCATTCTGATATGCTGCTCAATTATTATCATTATTATCAATTATTACTGGTACTAAAATTTTAACATTGGTTATTATTATTATTATTATTATCAATGTTGAAAACAGTTTTTCTGCTTAATGTTTTTGTGTAAACCATGATATGTCATCAAAGAATTAAAAAAAATTTAATAAATAAATACACTGAAGACTGAAATTCAGCTTTGCCATCACAGGAATAAATTAAATTTTAAAAATTTGTTTTAAAATATATTTAGTGTATTTTCGATCAAATAAATGCAGCCTTGGTGAGCACAAGACGCTTCTTTCAAAAATATTTTAAAATCGTAATTATTCTTACCTTCATCTGCACCTTTAAACTGACTTATTTTAGTTCTTCAATGAATAAAAATTAAAAATAAATAAATTATATTTATGTGTTTGTTGCTCAAGCTGAACCACAGCTGAACAATAATTGAAAACATTTTTTTTTCTGCAGGTCTGCCAACATTTCATACAAATACAAATATATATAATAAATATATAAATTAGCTATAAGTAAATCTGAAATTCACAAATAATTTTAATGGAAAAGGATGGCATATGGTACAAAATATTCACTAAAATTATGCTATGTAATTTTCAACCTAATGTAACTGACATTGCCAACACGAGTCACTCTTGCAAACAGAAACCAAAAGTTTAAGTTTGCATTGGGGCATAAAAAAGTAAGCAACAGGTCGCATGCCACTTCCGTTAACTAGCCTAAAAACTCCTCACAATGGCCACGGGACATTACTGTTGAGCTCTGCTAAATCATCCCTTTGAGTCCAGACTACATTTCTAAGTAGAGGACTTTCTGGATATGCATTACCCCAATTCCAGGACACCAGCAACAGTTTAGTTGAAAAATACACATCCGTAAGACACACCACAGTCATCTTACTTGACGCAAGACAAGCAATCACCTGCTGCTATGAAGAAATGAATTTATAGTGCAAGAAAACTGATCAACAATGATCATTTGTTTGAGCATCTATAATGGAACAGTGATTGCATATGCAATCAAAACACACAGCAGAGATTATCAGTGCCTGATTAATTTAAGTTCAACAAAGGAAGAAATGTTCAAAATGAAAGCTCACAAGATTTAAAAAAGCAACAGTGTGCTAATATTAATGAAGATGATAATTAGATTGAACTGGTGCTTATTGAGATGTATTGTTCGTTTGGCACCAGTATGTAGGGAGGGTTGAGGAACTTCAAAAGCTAAAGGAGTTGTGCGTCTGTATAATTCAGAAATGATACACTCCCAACCTCTGCCAGCAGAAAGAAAAGACTCCACCAGAGTCAGATTAGCATCTGAATGCCTTCTTAGTACTGTTTTCACTGGATAAGTTCAGCCCCCCTAAGGAATCTGCTAGGATGATAAGACACAAGCCTAGATGAAGAGGGAGAAAGGCAATCAAAGGAGTGAAGAAAATCAATCCAAATGTATGTGTGTGTGTGTGTGTGTGAGGGAGACGGATTGTCGAGTGTGAAGTTTGTCTGTGACTGATGCCTCTATAGGAGCTGATTAAGGCTCTATGTGCCAACAACAAGTTTTTTAATTTTTTTGTTTTTACAGGTGTCTATGTTCACAGGCACAGACAGTATTGTGTGATGAATTATGAAATGAGAACATTTTAAAAAATCCAGTTTCTTGCCAAATCCTATATTTGCTGCCTAATTACAATTCCAAATGTGTACAATATCACTAATATACACTACTGTTCAAACTTTTGGGGATTTGTTGTTTTTTAAAGAATTTAATACATTTATTCAGCAAGGATGCATTCAATTAATTAAAAGTGGCAATAAAGACATTTATAATGTTACACAAGAATTATATTTCAAATAAACGCTGTTCTTTGAACTTTGAAAATCCACAGAAATGTTAAACAGCATGACTGTTTTTAACATTAATAATAAGAAAAGTCTCTTGAGCTCCAAATCACACATTAGAATGATTCCTGAAGGTTCATGTGACACTAAAGACCGAAGTAATGGCTGCAGAAAATTCAGCTTTGGCATCACAAGAATAAATTACATTTTAAAATATACTGAAATAGGAACCAGTTCTTTTGAATTATAATAATATTTCCACAATATTACTGTTTTTACAATTTTTTTGTTCAAATAATTGCAGCTTTGGTGAAAACAAAAGACTCAAAATCATTAAAAAAAATATATATTTTTTAAACTTATAGACCCCAGACTATAACATTAGTGGATGTCATCTTAATCATCAAAATATGTCAATTAATTTATCTGAAATTACATCACGTCTAAGCAGGCAATTTACTCTTGTGAGGCAATTCTTTTAATGAATCAACCAAGAAGACTCACAAAACTTTCATATTCTTGTTTTAAATGAGTCTAATGATTCTCTCACTTACTGAGACAGTGGTTTTTGACTCTCTCAATATGCATTATTGTATGCGTCCAACTCAAAATGGTGCTAATGTCTTGAAATGACCACGTAATTACTTACTGGTTGTAAAAAAAAACATAAGTTCAGAACAGAGCTCTGTCAGAACAATTGTGGTTTAAAAAAGAAATGCTATAGAAATCTGATTTTTTTTGTTTGTTTAGTATAGCAGTGACCTATTATTCTTCTAACGCCACAGGAACCAAAACCAGAATCATTAAAATCCTTACGATTCCCATCCCAAGTGATTATCATTTTTAACTTTTTGACAGTGACACAAACAACCAGTAGTTCACGGCAATAATTATTAAGTTCTGAGATCAAAAGCCAGTTCAAGTCTGAACGCTGTGTGAGCCGCTCATTTTCAGGCACCTCACATTAGGGTTTTCTGGCGGCTCTTGCATATCACCTCGGTAACAAATACATCGGCAAATATACGTGATTATCACTCACTTCAGTGATAACATTATAACAGCCGTGGAATGTAAATGATTAAAGATAGAACACACACTTCAGTGAAGAACAGCACAGTAAGCATGAGGAGACGCTGCTGCGACCTTATTAGAGGTTCTCTCCCCATCATTTCTCCTCTTAAAGCCTACTATTCTTTTAATATATTCTGTTCTCTCAACTCTCTCTGCTTCTTCCTGACAGTGTTTCTTTTCCTCTGTGCATGCATTTCCTTACATGCTGTCTGTCAGTGCCGGCTGGCTGCAGACCAGGTCTTGGGGGGCTGTGTAGCCGTGAGCTCGGTCCAAAGAGGATTTGCCAGCCTATGTGTGGGTTTGTCTGTTCTCCAGGGTCTGAACAGCAAAGATCACCAATTCCAGGTTTCTCTCGAGGGATGTGTTTAAAAAGGCATGGGAGAACTATAAAGAGTCTGCTGAGGGAACCATGAGGTGCTTCTTAAGAATGTAGAAAATAGGTGAATATAAAGTCCACCGGAGAGGCTAACAAGAATAGTTCATGTATAAATGGCATTTTGTCATCGTATACTCACCTTCATATCATTGCAAATGTTCAACCTGAAAGAAGATGTTTTGCACATGTCCAGGTTACTCTGTTTTCATACAATCAAAACCAGACAGCAATTGTTTTTTTTTTTATCAGATTATTCTACATATATTTATTTATTAATTTGACATATTTTACTTAGAATTACATAAAATAATGTCATAATTTATTTATTTGTTGTTTATGTATTTGTACACTTTTAAACACTATGGACTTTATATGATCTTATTTTATTTACTCTATTGATCAAAAGTTTGGGGTTTTAATGGTTTTCTTTAGTCTCTTATGCTTACCAATGCTGCATTTATTTGACCAAAAATACAGTAAAATTGTGAAATATTTTTACAATTTAAAATAACTGTTTCCTATTTTATATATATTATAATATATACAATATATCTAATATATTGTAAAATGCTAGTGCTGGGCGGTATGACCAAAAATGTATATCACGGTATTTTTCAAAATTATACCGGTTTCACGGTACATGACGGTATTTTTTTTTTCATGCATGACCGGGTGTTAACCATATTTTCTACTGATTGAGAGAGGAAATACTGCAGTATATTGACTCATCCAACTGAACCATAGCTAAGGTTTATCCAAAAAAGGTTTGTCGCTAGGTTTGTCAGTATGAATATTCTATGAAAAAAAGCCGCTAAAAGGGTCTGAAAGTTGTTAAATCTAGTGCTAAAGTCGTGCTCGTGTGTGTGTGTGAGACGCGGGAGCTGATGGCAGGGGGCGGTGGATATTGTGGATGAGTTCTTCTGTGTCATCACGTTCTATTAGTTCTACAGCTTCAGTTTCTCACTTTCACGCTTAGTAACATATACAGCTGTTCCCTCACCACAGTGCGACAGTGAAAAGGACCCCTTTCAAACAGTGTCGCGTTCCGAACGTTGTTTTAACGACATGCACCGGTATGGCGGTATTTAAAAAATTTATATCATAACAAAAATAAACACCGGTATTCGGTATGAACAGTGAAAAGGACCCCTTTCAAACAGTGTCGCGTTCCGAACGTTGTTTTAACGACATGCACCGGTATTGCAGTATTTAAAAAATTCATATCATAACAAAAATAAACACGGTATTCGTGTATGAACCGGTATACCGCCCAGCACTATAAAATGCTCAAAAGAACAATATTTTAAAGTGCAAAAGAACAGCATATATTTAAAGTGTAATTTTTTGTAACATTATAAATGTCATTTTTTAACTATTTAATGTGTCCTTGTTGAATAGAAGTATTGTTATTTATTCACTTTTTTATATCTGCCCGGTAGTGTACAGGTAGTGGCAGAAAAAAAACACTATGTCTATGGAAATGAACAAAATGTAAATAGAATTTAATGACATTTGAAGAAACAAATGAACATTTGTATTTATGCATGAACCATTCCTTTAAAAACAGCAAGCACTAATTAGCCACATTACTGTCAACACAATAAAAACATTTCCTAAAAATAAATGATAAAGCAAGCAGTTCTGTACTGTAGAAAAAAAACCCAGTTATTAAAGGCTCACTGAATAAATTACACTCAAGTGCAAACTGTTACAGAAAATGCTTCCTGTTTATAAAGTGTCAAGCTTGCCAAGAGAGTTGTAGCTGTTCTTTGACTGATCATGTCATTCAATAGGAGTGAAGAGAATTTCAAACGACTGCTATTTAACTTCGTGGGAGTAAATCTACGGCTGTCTGTGATCGTAAGTGCTGTGTGACAGAAGTCATGATTAATGAGTCAAGGCCACAATTATTCCCCTCACAAACTCTATATTAGTCAACAGCTCATGCAAGGACAGTCCTTTTTTCAGTACAAAAAAAAACATATGTCTAAAGCCTTTCCAACATGCGCAATACAAACCTTTAAGCGCTTGGTCACATGGTTATTTACACACATGTAAGAAAGGCAACAGTCTGACACTGATTAGCAAGCAGATGTTGTAAATAAAAGGAATCCAATTACCTGTGATGATGGGCATCCGAGATCCACATGCAAGCATGAAAGAGAAGAGAAAGTCACTATTAGATCAATGTTCATTCAGTGCTCTGTGCTATTAAAAAACGCAATTACATTCAAGTCATTTAAACAGCATTAATATATAGTTGTCAGAGATTCAATGATTCAAAATGGCACATTCAAGGACAAACGTTCTGTTTTTCAGCGACCAGTGCTCAGTGAGACGCAAAGCCATTTTTTAGACTAGAGAAACTACTGAAGCAAACACTAAAGAACTCAGTTCTCAGGTCGTGAGGTGTATGAAGTTGTAATCCTGAAATACAGATCACAGGTTCAGATTTCAGAAACTGTCTATCTTTGAGAACAGATGACAAAGCAACCTCCTCCACCTTTGTTTCAAAACTGTTTAGACATCTAAATACATCTAGTCTGTAAAAACGACATCTCTGAGTGAAATGTCTCATGTAACTGCACTTATTTCCCCTAAAATTAGCCATTACTCACCCTCAAGACGTTCTTTTTGGAATGGAACATAAAAATAACCTAGCAGAACAAGGTTACAAGCTGACCGTTTGGTCACCATCCACTTTCATTTATATCTCTTCAGGATGTATATAGAAAATACAGAGAGAATAAGTGACACTCAGGAAAAAAATGTGCTAAAAATTGTACTCTTAGGGGCATGACAGCTTGTCACTGGGATGATATCCTCAAAGAAACAATTTTGTACTTTATCTACCCCTGAAAGGTTCATAGTAGTACCTTAAGGTTACATTTTACGAAGTTACTAATATGCACATTTTAGGGGTAGATAAGGTACATAGACGTCCCTCTAAGGCTACTAGCGCTTTTAAGCCTAAAAGTACATTTTTTACACATTATTTTTCTGAAAGTCAAGGTTTATCTATTCAGGCAGTACTTCTGAAACATCAGTCAATGATGGCTGTGCAGAAATTGAGTAGCATACCACAGAGGAAAGAAACCCCTTTCATGCAAAGCATATAAAGCTGGAGTAAGTCTACATGCCATTCAAAGTGACCTTTGCTGGTGCTGGCTGGCTGTCTGCGTTCTAAGAGGGCTGTACTGCTTTGCATGCTCTCAAAGTGATGCACGTAATCTGCATGTGGTCTCCATCCAAACAGCCTGTAGCCCTAGAGGGAGTCAGATCTACGGGAGGTTGTTGTATAAAAGAGTTTGCCAATAGACTACGATAAGACAAGTGGAATACGGCTGCTGCCATACATTTTAAGCCTGTGAAACAACTAAGTGACATCAAAGAACTAGCGGCGATGAAATCTGACTGTGTTGTCACCGCACGTAACCTGCATCTTAGCCGAAAAAAACACTTTAACAACCTTCATCATTTGCTCACTTTCATTTTCTTCTCAATCACTGGTTTGCTAAGCTAACAAGCCAATTAGATGACTAGTGCCATTGGTGTATAACACATCCCAAAAACTAGGCTGACAGATGCTCAATGATGGCCCGACTTTTGTCCGACGGCTGACGGTCGACTTGGTGTGTCACAGCCTTTAAGATCTGAGAAAAGTTTGCATTAGCTCTCTAAAGTCTCATATATAATCCTAAAGGTACAGCCGTACTTGCGAATAATCAACAAAATTTCACATACAAAAAGGTCTTTTGTCACCACACACAGAAGTCACTTTCAAACCAAGTAGCTTTCTGTTGGTCAACGTAATGAAACTCCTTGACCAACTTGAAACAGTTGTGTAATCTGCATAGGGCAATCTTTAGCTTTCACAGGAAATTCCTCATAGCATTGATTTCTATTGAAATGACTGGATTTCCAAGTCTGCACTATGATGACCCCAAAGTCCCCATAGTCTAGTGTACTTCATAGACATGTGATAGCCAATGAAAGACCATAACACCACAAGTACATATAATTTGCGCCATTTAGGACAGGGCCTAAACCTGAGTAAAAGAGCGTTGCTAAATGTGTCGCGAGTTTCTAACTATACGCTGCAATAAAACAACTGCACGACAGTATTAATTCTAAAGGTAGGAAAATAAGCACAGCTGAAATGACTTTCACCAGCTGCATAACGTGGTAATTCAGGCAGCCGTGCAACATTTAGCAAACACTAATTACTCTGGAAGGAGATGGAAGGCCTTCTGTTTGGCGGCCAGCAGCTGCAATCACAGAGCAAGGACAGATAACACAACCTTGTTTGTTTTTCACAGGCTTTAACAACTCATTACCACTCCTGAACACAGAAAAATTACACCCTAATGCTGCTAATGTTTCTCCTCACACTAACATGTTTTATAACGCACTCTGGCATGTGTGGCATCAGGAACACAATGTTTAATGCAGACATCCTATTGGCTCTATTTAAAGAAATGTCTACTCTTGGCACAGGGATCATTCCGATCAAGCACACTGCATGTCTATTCACTTGGACTATCACAAACAACAAATCTGTTACCTCTACATCTACCTGGCCTGTGTGGCTGGTAAAAAGAAGCTTTCTGGTTTGATGCCTACAGGAAGCAAGCCATGAGCCAAGAATGCACCTGAACAAAAGGCAAAGCAAGGCAAGTTTATTTATATAGCACATTTCATACACAATGGTGAGACTACTGAAAAGTACCTCAGGCAGTTACAGGGGAATGTTCCTGTAATGAATACAGAATACTGAATGTCCCATTAAATTTTAAAAAGCATTAGTTGCACAAATCCCATATTTCTGGCTATGAAAACTACAATACAATAATATTTAACAAAGTACAAGGTTAGTCTAGCATAACTAGCATACCTCATTTGAGCGTTTCAAGACACATCAAAGCATTGGGAACTACAACATTTCAGATGCTGCTAATCACTCACACTAACAAAACAATTAATTTTCATTATTTTCATAATTTTTTAAAAATTAATTTTCAACATCGTGCAGCCAATGGTTGTAAGAACAATGTATTTCTAAGGAAGGGTTGTCTGAAGATTAAGATTTATAGGAGCTTTAACCAATATACTTTTTTATTTGTCATATGCAGACTTATCTTACATCAGTGATAAACTAAATACTGTCACAATTAGCTGCGAAAGACTTACAGATATTCATACTTATGAGTAACTAGTTTGCAGCCAGCTTGCTCTCAAGAGTTCACAAACTTACTTTTACCTTTCCAATATGGCAAACAGCTTACAAAGAGTGGTTCATATGAGCAGCTGCTAATGCATACATATGTATATTGATATCTATGGTTTTTAACACGTCAATTTGCCTCTACTGAGTGACAGCTTAATTTAGGCTAAATTTGCAACACTTTTACTCATTCGGTCATATGTTTTTTAACAGTTTTCAATAAAATAAATTCCTGAATAAATTAAATGTTAATTTTAGTACTTATTTTAGTACTTAAATATTTTAGTACTTAAACTAAACAAAACGAGAAATGTTGCCATGGCAACTAGCTTTTTTATATTTTATTTCTGTTAATGCAATTTTACAAGTAAGGAAAGTATAAGTATAATAGGTAAGGAAGTAAGGAAATTGTTTTTCATGCATTACAGCATTTCATAAATAATTGTAACCTAAGTTAAAATGCATTATAATATTTAAAGGTTTGTTTGTCATGTTATAATGCATTATATTTTCTAAAGGTTTAACAATGTATAGATAAGTATTATAATGTATTTTGACTGTGGTTACAAATATTCATGAGATCATAAAATGCATTATAAGGAGCATTACAAGGCATAATTACTGCATTAAAACTACTTTTATACTCCCAAACAAGAAAAAAAGGGGAAATCCATTGGATGGTAGATAGTGTTGTCATTTTCTTACTGCTGTGATCTCATGTGACTGACGGATTGCTGAAAGGAATTGATTGAAATTCGCCTGGCTTTTGGACAACTTCTTTGTCCAGCCTTCGCACCTGTATACATGCCATCAGAGAACAGGTGTTGTTGCAAAAGGGCGGGCACAAAAATGTAAAATTTATATATTTATATTTATGTATTTATAATAAACACTGCAACATTCCATAAAAAAAGGAATTGCCCAATTTGATTTCATGGTGAGTTTAAAGTCCTTTAATGCACAAGGTGATCCTCAATCATACATCTGACACATCGGCAGACATAAACAGCTGCCTTGTTACCCAACCTCATTCTGTTTCTTCAACGAATTCGCCATTGCAGCATCCATCTCTCTCAATCATGTCCAGAGCCAGTGCTGTCTTCTTGATCATTAGAGCATTCTTAGATGGAAGCAGAGCAGAAGAGAGCTTCTCCACCCTCCGCGCTCATGTCTGAGGGGGAGTCAGCAGTGCGGTCAGGGGAAGGACGTCCCATCCGTGGCAGGCTGGACCAGTCAACCAATGTAGCTGCATTTAAAAAAAAAAACACTTGTCCCACCATCACCTGAGTGTCAACATGAAGCACATCTTGAACCTGCCATCAAAGCTGTCATTACACAAGAAGAGAGAAGGACATTCTCAGAAATCGATGGGACGTCATGTATTTCACGGATGGAGTAAAGAAACATCACCGCCTCACCCTATTAGAGATCAAAATGATCTTTGTATCTCAAGCTGTATTCACGTTTGACTTGCTGTAAATTGGAACAGATGCAACAGCAGAGTTGACTTGTCACTGATTGAGTGATTTCGAGCTCAAATAAGAGGCAAATTGCCCAAACACAGATCTTTAACCACTAGGCTACACCGCCCATGGTACTGAAGCCTATAAAATGTCAAAGTTCCATAGAGATACGCCTATATTTACTGAAACAAAGAAACTCCAGGGTATTACATCACAATTTATTAGTAAGAATCAGCCTGAATTGTCACAAAGTAATCTCAGGCATCTGGAAAGACGCAGAAATGCGTGATTAGGACGAGAAGAGCTGAGGGAGTTGGGTGAGAATCACGAGTTACGCCTTGAGATGAACGCCAAGAGCTATCAGACATAAAAAAACATCAAGAACCTCGCATAACATCAAAAATGGAACAGATACTAGATTTAGTGAAAAGAAAATGCAATAGCCTTACAGGTGTTCTTCCTCCAAGAATAGTGTTTGAAGGTTATCTTAAAGGGGTGGTTCACTGTTTTTTTTCTAGGCTTGATTGTGTTTATGGGGTGCAGTCTAACATGTGTTAATAAATGAGAGAGAGAGAGAGAGAGAGAGAGATGCAGAGCGAATGCAGAGCAGGAGGACGCGAGGAACAGTATTAAGAACTGCTGCTTTAGAACATTGATTTTGAAATCCATTAGAATCGTGATTCATATATGAATAGATTTTTACGTGCACCTCTAGTTTTCTCTTCCTCTTCTCTAAAGCAGCGCAGCACGGCCTCGCCCCCTTTGCTGCCTTTTCGCGAGGGCAGGGTTTATCTGGGTTTATTACGTCACGAACCCGGGAAGTAACTTCTTGTAGTCCTTACCAGCCGTTTTTGTAGGCATTAAACTGCCAGAATTTTAAAAGACGATATCTCCGTTTGCATTGAACTTTCAGCTTCATAACTTTGCAGATATTGTTTATGCTCAAACAGCAACATTACACACTAACTAGCGTTAAAAAATTGACATCGCAATGAACCACCCCTTTAAATCCCTAAACTATTAGCATAAAATATTAAATCTGCACTCGTTTGCACCTCGATTCAGGAAAGGATACAACAGCATGATTAACTGAACAAACAGTGACTCAACCACTCAACTGATAACACAGACATCCTCAGATCCTCATTAGAGTGTTTACAACCACCGTTCCACTTGATACTTGATACCACATCGAGTATGAATGTAATTTACTTGATTTCACACAAACAGCAGCTGCACTACTGGTAGAAAACTGACTGGGATATGTAATGGCTGTTTTTACTTCTTCCATAATGGATATTTCTCTCAGAAGGGCATTTAATTCATTCATTGCCAAACTGCCAAAGGAATAAGTCAAAACCAGCAGTCAGCACTTTCAAACAAAAGACTTGAAAATTTTTAAGCCTGTCTGACCTTTTAGACACAGTGGTGTTAATGAAATTCTGAATAATTAAAAATGATTTTAATTAAATTATGTTTTTTTGAATATGGTACTGTTGATGATTAGAAATTATACATAGTCCAGAGACACTTTGAGCTCTTAAGCTCTAAAATCTGACCTTGTGTGAACATGAATTTACGCAGGGGAGCACAGATTCACAGACGCTGATTGAAACAAGTATTGAAACAAGATTTGGAGCCAAAAAAATTGCGCCCAAAGCAGTGCTATTAATGTTAACTAAAACATAAAAAAGTTAAATATATTAAAAAATGTCTTTGTTAATTGAAATAAAGCTGAAATAAAATAAAAATAAAATATAAATATTAGATGGGGGAAAAAAATTGAAAACAAACTAGAAGTGCTGCCTTGCTGAGTATTAAAATTACTAAAACTAAAACTGGAATAAAAATAAATTTAAGCTAAACAGAAATATTACTTCCTAGATGGGAATTATATTGCAGACAATTACAGTAGAATCAAAATGCTTAATAAAAAAGTCAAATACTGTAAAAACTTAAAATGATCAGTTTGTCACAATGTCATTCAAAAATTTATTTAAAATGAATTAAAATTAAAATATTGTATTAAATTAAAACATGAAACTAAATTACAATTAAAATATTTAATTGTATGTTTTAATACGTCAATAAACACAGAAATATTTACTTGCATACATTTAATTTAAAATGGTAATATATGAAAAACACAGATTTGTGAACATTGGGGATGCAAACAAAAAAAATCTGTTCAATTTAAACTGACAGATCTAATTGAAACGGAAATGAATGAAAGAAACACTATTTTGCTACTTAAGTAAGAATATAATATACTGTATGAGATACAATTTTAAAAGATGAAAAACTCTTTAGGAAAATGAGTGTCCACATAAAAAGCACATTCAAATCAACCCCATAATTAAGATGTTGCTTTATCCAAATCATTACGAATATATCATGAAATTCAATATTTCGCTCAGCCCTACTGCCCAAAAGACAGAAATGGCCAGAGCTTCATGAGGAGAATTAACTTGTTAACAAACCCTGCTGTTTTACATAACTAGATCATGATGGATGATAGCTATTACACACATATCATTAGTCTCATGGAGTGGTTGCCTTAAACAAGAAGAAAAAGAAAACGACAATTTTTGCACAGCCCATTTATGAGGGAACACTTTCAACTAGAGTAAATGTTTAAAAACGCTGTCTACATTTTTCCAGACATAGTGCTATAAGCTAACGTATTACTCTGTAGATAGAGCTCACAAAGGCAGCCGAAAGTTAAAAACATTTGGTGGGGCGGAGAAGCTTCCATATAGAGCCGAGCAGAGAAAAGGGATGCTGCTTCTCCTCAGAATAGCAAATCATACAAAATCATAAAACCAGACTGCTATGACACTGATTTATAAGATCATGACAAAATCTGATCCAAATGTAAATTCACTGCAATACATTTATTCACTTTCAGCCTGCTCCAGGCAGTAGTAGGGCAGTTGGGCTGGGAATTTAAAGACTGTTAACCACCCCACAGGAGCCACAACCATACGCTCCTCACTCATTAATTACTTTAGCTAATTAGCTAACCAGGCATTCTGGGAAATGTTGGGTGTCTTCAGCTTCAACTTCTAGAACTAATTTGTGTCAAGACACTATTCAGTTACAGAAAAGCTTTAAATTATTCAAGACATTACACCAGCTTTGTCTGAGCCAGCACGTCTCTGCTGGGTATGAATGTGTCTGAGGCTGATAGCTGGTGGGACGAGAGGGGTGTCATGGTAGACGTCTACATACTATTGTCTGAGGTGATATTACAACACGTTTAGAAATGGAGTCGCTCTCCCATTGGCCCTCAACAGCCATTCAGGCATTGAAAAGCAGCAACATTCTGAGCCAAGATGGCTGCACCTTTCACCCCTGCAGTGGGACCGTTCCAAGCGGCCAGTGAAGTGGACTCACTGGGTGTTCTGCTATCTTAAGAGAGATTCCAAAATCACAGGAAGCATATAGTTCAGTCCGAAGGGCACTACAAACGGCATAGGGAACATCAAAACATCCCTCCACAGGAAGTGAACAGGAAAATTTACCCACCAGCCAATGTAAACCACCTGAATACTATTAAACTTAATGAAGCTATGCAATTATTCACGGACATGCATGAGCCACATTTACTATGACAATCGGTCACACAACAGTTAAACAAATTACATGTTTCCATATTAAACATCACAACAGACAATAACCACTAACTGTAGATTGAGTATGATTAATTATAATAATAATAAAAAATACATTACATTTTAAAATATAGTATTAAAACAGAAAACAGTAATAATATTTCACTATTTATTTTGTTTGTATTTCTGTTCAAACAGTGCAGCCTTGGTGAGCATAAGAGATTTCTTTTAAAGACATTTTCAAAAATCTTACTGACCCCAAAATTTTCAACAGTAGTGTAAAGAAAGTAAACTTGTGACGTCTGTGTTTGGTGACGTTACAGGGCATTCTAAGTGAACAAATTTTATCAAGTGAAGAGAAGTGTCTCCTGCTTAGTGTGCAGAGAGCAGTAAACACTGCGAAGGAACCTTATAAATAATGCAGACTTCAGTATGTGTCACCTACCGAGCTCAACACAGGGTAAAAAGTTACCAAATATACTCCAGTTCTCTCTCGCTCTCATTCAAAATAAATGCTAAACCTCAGTCTGTGTATCACACTATTCCTATCTAAGTTATCATGTTTACATGGATAGGTTCCCTTAGAGCAGTGGTTCTCAAACTGGGGTACGCGTACCCCTGGGGGTACGTGAGATGACGGAGGGGGGTACGTGAACAAAATGATGAGTTTTGCCATTAATTTAATTCTACCCCAACTTAAAGTAACATTAAAACTGAACATGTATTTCTGACAAGCAAAATGCCGCTTCTAATGTAAAAACAGGAAAATGGGAGTGCCGTAAGTAAACGGTCAAATACATGATATCCAATCAGCTTACCTCATCTTTTGCGGTCAAAACTGACTGCATCCACACAAGCAGCGTGCATGT
>NW_015653472.1:2534655-2542221 GCF_001515625.1 Sinocyclocheilus rhinocerous
AACAAAATTCTGAGTTTTGGCATTCATTTAATTCTACCCCAACTTAAAGTAACATTAAAACTGAACATGTATTTCTGACAAGCAAAATGCCGCTTCTAATGTAAAAACAGGAAAATGGGAGTGCCGTAAGTAAACGGTCAAATACATGATATCCAATCAGCTTACCTCATCTTTTGTGGTCAAAACTGACTGCATCCACACATGCATGCGATAGGATGCCCGCTGAATATGCTGCTTTAGCAAATCGCGCTGCTGTTCAGTGTATCTTTAAGTAGATCTTCACTTAATAGCATGAAGAGCAAATATTGACACGGACTGAGTTCGATTTAAACTCTCTTCGATACAGACACACGCTGTGCGTGTTAATGTTTTCATGTTTAAGATACGAGCAAGAATGCAAATTTCCATGAATATCCAAACTATGGCAAATGTGCCATTAATTTTTACAACACTTCAACAAAAAAAGGTAATATTAAGTGAACATTTTACATTTTAAATGTAGCCTACATTTTAAACAGAATATTGTCATGTTTGTTCTATTTTGCAACGAAATAATAGTTCCAACGAAATAAGTATCATCTGGTGTGCGTCTCCAAACAACATACAGCGGTGTTTCATTAGTAAACGAATCTGCGGCTTTGAACAATTTGGAGAGTCAGTGATTAATAACCCATTCATAACTACAGCATTTTGCTTCGTTACTGAATGAATGAATGAATGAATGCAATAGTATCCATCAATGAATGACGCGATGCCTGGCTCATTTAGACAGTGACTTGCCGCCACCTATTGGCGGTTTTATTTTTAAAGGGGTCCTATTATGCTTTTTAAATTTTTCAACTTTAGTTAGTCTGTAATGTTGCTGTTTGAGTATAAAAAAGATCTGCAAAGTTACAAAGTTCAAAGTCCACTTCAACAGGAGATATTTTATTTAATAGAAATCACTTTTCAAAAACTACAACGAATGACTCGTTTGGACTACAACGCATATTTTCCGGGATTTGTGATATCACAAATATTGATGAATGGGATGAGACCTGGTTGAGCTGCACTAGAAAAGACAACGAGTGTTATCACTATGTCGGAGACACGCTTAGCTTTCCCAAGGCAGAAGAAGTTAGAGTGGTTACAATCATCCGGGTTTAAATTGCGCTCAAATTGATTTGATATTAATGCAATATTTACACTAAAGCTCGCAGGCGGCTATGGTAAGGTGCATGACATTTCCCGACCAGGCGCCGAGTGCTGCCAATCACAACACACACTGGCCCAGCTAACCAATCACAACACACACTGGCCCAGCTAACCAATCACAACACACACTGGCCCAGCTAACCAATCACAACACACACTGGCCCAGCTAACCAATCACAACACACACTGGCCCAGCTAACCAATCACAACACACACTGGCCCAGCTAACCAATCACAACACACACTGGCCCAGCTAACCAATCACAACACACACTGGCCCAGCTAACCAATCACAGCACACACCGGCCCAGCTAACCAATCACAGCACACACCGGCCCAGCTAACCAATCACAGCACACACCGGCCCAGCTAACCAATCACAGCACATTTCGTATTTCAGAAGGCGGGCCTTCATTTGATACACAATTAATAAGGATAGAAAATATTTGCCTCTATAAAGGTAAAAAAAAAATTTAAGGGGGCAAATATTGTCCTTTAATAGAAAAGGTGTGACTGCGGTCTAAGTGGAAGAGAGGGGGTACGCAGAAGAATGTTAAATGCCCCAGGGGGTACCCCGCTGTAAAAAGTTTGAGAACCACTGCCTTACAGAATGCAAAAAGAAAAGCAGTGGAGTAGCTTGGTTTTGGTTTAAAACCAACATGAAGACCTATTTACAACCTACTGACGCATCCATGAGTGAAAAAGGATAACCAAAGAATAATCAATTATTATTATTTTTTAAAGTAGGACAGGACTTGATTTTATCTACTGGGAATTGATTAAATGGTGAAAAGAGCATTACAAACCTGAACAAACCCAGGTGAATGCATGTCTGCCAAAATAAATGTCTAAATAGCTATTTAGCTACTGGTTAACATCATCCAATAAGTCACACAGCAGAAAAGCAAAGCCATTTTAGAGGACTACATTTTGATGAAAGAACCCAAAACATTTTTATTTGGAATAGCATAAACAATAAGATCATGAATGTGCATCATGTAAACACCATCAATTCTGATTTCACATTATGTTTTAAATTCCCTTAAAAATGCCCCTATTGCTCTCTAAATAAATAATCACCCAGGCCTCCATATTAGCCATGTCACATTGTGTCATAACAATGCTTTCCCTTCCTAGAAAAAAAAAAACAAACTTTTTGCATATTCTTTGTCTCTCTCGATTTCTCATGAGGCCAGAGACACTCTCTTTCGACTCGGGACTCACAATGTAAGTGACAAAGTCTTACTGAATGTTTGTCTCCCGTCGCTCACCTGCTGAGACAAATTTCATATAACTCGGTCTATGCCTGGGGAAAATGTAATCAGAGGACTGGGGCGCCTGCATACAAATAAAAGATCAGTTCCTCTCTCTCTCCCGCCCGACATAAAGCGAGCGTATGGAAATGGGTTCGCTTTTTCAGGCCAGGCCTGAATGGGAAGAAACACTATCCCTTCAAACACAGGGTGGAGCTGGAACAGTCTGCGACAACAATCACAAAAGCACAACCCTTACTACATATCACATCCTCAAAACCACATAAGAAAAGGCCTTTCATTGATGGAAGCTCACTTTGCGGTCTTTGTGCTTTAATGAGCGCTGGCCAGCCAGCATAGCCCTCAAAGTTCAGCTTGATGTGGCTCGGCTAAAAATAACACAAACAATAGAATGGTAGCGTGCCTCAAGGGCCTTGAACTATGTGCAGCGAGGGCCCTGCCAGTGTGAGAACCTGTTCTTCGGAGTTTGCAGCTCAGTTGCGGATCTAACTCCAGCCCCTGCAGATGGTTAATAATAAACTGCTTGGAGAGTGTAAACAGACATTTCAAATAAGCCTTTTTTTTTACTATGCTGACTGATCCTCTTAGACTGGAAGAATCACAACATCGAGAACGACTTCTGCAAGTCCTCAGTATCAAATAAATATGTGTATTTAGAATAAAAGAGGACATGTTCCAGGCAGTGATTTTACCACAGGTGAGGGATACATGACATGAAATATAAAAGGGAAGCAAGAGCAAAATGATAAAACCAAATATACGCATATTTTTTTGATTTTTTTTTTTTCAAAGAATAAATGGGTTTTACAGTACACTGTTCAAAAGTTTGGGGTCAGATTATTTTCTGAATAAATTAACTTATTCAGCAAAGAAACATTAAATTGATCAAATTACATTTATAATGTCACAAAAGATTTCTATTTCAAATAAATACTGTTCTTTTGAACTTTTTGTTCATCAAAGAATACTGCAAAACATTATAGAGAGAGAAAGAGAGGGAAGCACAACGGTTTTCAACATTGATAATAAGAAAAATTTATTGAGCAAATCAGAATATTAGAATGATTTCTGAAGGATCATGTGACACTGAAGACTGGAGTAATGACTGAAAACTTGCCAACGGAATAAATTACATTTTAAAATATATTAAAATATACAATTTTTAAATTGCAATAATATTTCACAATATTACTGTTTTTATAAATAAATTCAGCCTTGGAGATCTTCTTTCTAAAACATGAAAAAAATCATACAAACCCTAAATTTGTGAATGGTAGTGTACATTAATATATGTAGCTGTCTTTATATATTATAAAAGGCTCTAGTAAGGTATCCTAGTAAGGGCATCATTATATTTGGATGTGTATGACATCAAAAATTTAAAAACCCCTGTGATAAAGGAAATTAATGTTCAATAAATGTATTATTTAAAAAATTAATTACAGTTTTATTTATTTTAATTTCTGAGTTTAATTTAATCTATTCATTTTATAAGTTGCCTATCAAGAGCTAATAACCTGGTTCACCTTGGAAGCATTAAGATATATATTATATTTCAATCCATGGCAGATATGTATGAAACATATAATCATCCGAAGGATCAGGGGCTCAGCCATTCCAAAGTGGTTTACCGAAGCACGAGCCGTCCCCTCCTTATGCTGCCATAACTTCATTACAGTGGTTTTAAAAGAGGAAAATTGTTCCAAAGTAGACCCTCAAACAGTCAGAAACACTCACGCTCAAAAACGTTTGACCCACAGAATCTCATCATTTTAAATGACCCGCTGTAACCTCACGCAAGCCCCCGCCTCTCCAGACACACTTTACCGTCATTCTGTGCCTTGAGTTCCCAGCCGTGCAACCACTTCCTCCTCAAAAGCATTCCAGATTCCTCAGAGCCTACCAGAAGAGAGCAGCTGACGATGATCTGAATGTGATTTTGTAAGACTGCACTTGAGAGGGGCATGACGGCAACGCTGCAATACGAGTGATTCTTTGACCTCTGCTGTCAGGTCCTGATGTCAAACAGCAGGAGACACAATGCTCCCCTTTGTCTGGAGGCCATCTGGGGGCATGTTTACATGCTTCTCCAAGTGGGCTTGTGTTCAAGACCGACAGGCCGTCTAATGATGAGCTGCTTCACCATTTACTGCTCCTCTAAACCTGCCATTTACATTTCTTCAAATGTGCTCTTAAAGCAACAGCTCAACTACAATTTAACAATCTGTCATCATTTACTCAACCTTACATATTCTACATTTTCTTCAAAATATCCTGGCTGTTCATTTTAGCATAAATATAAATATCATCAACGTGTTCCATTTGACTTATTCACTATTCTTCGGAAGCCATATGATAGCTTTGTGGATTGCAAGTTAAAACTCTTGACATCCATCTTAACATTCATCCCTATGGTATCATGAGACAACGATGTCTATGTGCAATCAATCTATGGTTAAATGATTCCGAGTCAGATCTTTTCAATTAATCAATTGATCCAGCTTTCAAGAACAATTCAATTTAATCACTTCAACAAAACTGGCTAAATGATTCATTTACAAACCAGACTAATACAGCTTTTGCATCTGACTCAGTGATCTGGTCAATGGTTAAAAACTCAATACTGTGGAAATTTATTATTGAAATTTATGACTTCACCACCACAAAATGACTGTATAGCAAATCATATTATTAATGAATTAAATAAAGTGAATGAAGTGATTGAGATGACAAAAATGATTCAAATGAACCAGTTCACAAAGACAGACTAAATGATTCATTCTCAAATCAGACTGATATAGCTCTCGCATATAATTCATTAACTCAATTATCCGATCACAATGGTTAATAGCTCAATATAGTGGAAAATTATTAGTGACAGTATTAGTTACACAAAACGATTATACAGCAAATTCAGAAATGGACATTTTCAAAGGATCAACTGATTCAGATCACAAAATTATCAGGTTCGCAAAACCGATGCAAATGATCCAGTTCACAAAATCAATTCAACTGATCCAGTTTACAAAAATAGACTAAATTATTCTTTTGACTGATACAGCTCTCACATGATCTCTCAATGATCCGGTCACTACAGTAAATTTACAAAACTAACTACTAGAGCCCGACCGATATGGGTTTTTTGGGGCCGATACAGATACCGATATTAGGGAGTAAAAAAAGGCAGATATCGATATATTGGCCGATATTCTTTGTGTTTATTATAGCACAGTACCTTTTGGACACTTTCCCATTCCAGGGTTCCAGGGTCCAAACATTTGACTGGTAGTATATATAGAATACAGTATATACATAAACGTTCTGGAGATATGGCCGTTCAAAGTTTCAATGGTTTTCCATAGACTTAAGCTTTAAAGCGTTTCATCCAGGTCGCCAGTAGCAAACAATGGAGCGCGACTAAGTAATTACACCTTTTCAAGCATTTTATCTGCGTTATATGTTCTGTAAAAAAAAAAATTCATATCGGCGGCATATTCGCCGATACCGATATATCGGCGACAGGCTCATATCGGCCGATATTATCGGCAAAACGATATATCGGTCGGGCTCTACTAACTACATTTACTAAACTAAATTTATTACTGTTCATCCCACAAAAAGAAGAGTAAGAGACATATAGATCACTTTTATTATATCTTACGGTGTTTTTGAAGCTTAAAGGGGACATCTGATGAAAATTTCACTTTTTTAGCATTTTTTGCATTTAGTTAGGTTTCTAGCGTGCCTGCCAGCTCAGAAAAGCTGAAAAGAAAACACGCAGCCAGCTTGTTAAGGGCTGTCTGAGCTCATCCAGTGAGCTGCTTCAATTTGCAGCCAGTTTCTACATAGATAGCTAGCTATTTGGATAAGACCACCTCCAATATACAGAGTCCAAGGCAGGAATTCACACGTCTTGTGTTGATGCCCCAAGGAAGAGAGGGGTGGGGTGAGCAGTAGCTCATTATCATTTAAAGAGACATGCACTGAAACCAGTTGCTGTGAACAGAGCTGTTTTTGACAAGGTAAAAGGGGTGTTGTTTTACACGAACATTGAGAAATTTTAACCAAAGTATGTTATAGACATTTTATGAAGACCATCCGATGTCCCCTTTAAAACTCCTGTCCCCACTGACTAAAACTGCACAGGGATCATCACAGCTGAGTTGATTTTCAGTACAATGACCCAATTGCATATGATATTGCTGTTACCAGTTTATAAAAGATAACAAAGCAATTTGCACTTCAAACATAATTCTAATATATCATTTTTTCCTTTCAATTAAAAAAAAAAATTCATTACAAAAGAAGATGATGATCATCATGAAGTTATGCTCCTCGCGGTGAACAGAGTTAAATGGACTGCAACAAACCAGATCTAACTTTTGTTTTCATTGCTCTGACATTTAGAACAGAGGAATGCAAAAGCACTTTGCATCTTCTCACGCAGTTTGTGATGTTGAGGCGAGGCTGTAGGCTGGGCTTTAGAAGCAGCAGCGTGCTGCAGTGCTTAATGCTGTCCTTGAAGCTCGGCATAAATCAAGGCTTGAGCGAACGAAACTCCAGAGGGATGTGTCTGCCAGAGAAACGATACACTTAATTAACTTATGTCTGCTGAGGTGGGTCTGTGCTGAAAGCCTTGTAATAGAAGAAAGATACCTGCAAACAGGCTGAGATACCCCAGTGAGCCTGCAGAGACATACGTGGCATAGCAAAGGCAGTGTGAGGCTGCGGCACACTGCGCTCTTGAGATGGAGGGCTTACGTAACCCAATAACACAGGTCAATTATGTCTCATAATTGCAATGTGTCCTCGTGTAATAATGAAATAAGGCCAGATCTGATAGCTGTGAATGAATGGGACCCTCACAATAGTAAGACGATGTCAATATTCTATCAGACTTCGTTTGACGGAACATGGTCATTCAATTTTCTATGGGTTATTGACTAAAATATATAGTTTGTATGAGGTACTTTGATGAGAAAGTCCTCTTAGGGCCATCAAGTGCTCCTGCTGTATATAACATCATCAGCAAATGAATGTAAACATTGTAAGGTATTGCTGACATTTCAACTTTACAAACATGATTATATATATATAT
>NW_015653472.1:2542254-2558114 GCF_001515625.1 Sinocyclocheilus rhinocerous
AGAGAGAGAAATGTAAAATTCCAAATATTAAAGAATATATATGAATTGGGACATATTTAGAGAAAAAGTATACCTAAAATAAAAAACTCCAGCCACCTTTAATGAAATATTTTTTCTATTTCAAACCTATATATTGACCAATATATAAAAAAAATTATTTAAAAAATTGAATAAAATATTCCAGGTAGCTGCATTCCCTTGACTGAGAGAGATTGGAATAACCTACATAACTCATGTTAATATCTGAAGCCCCAGCCCATGATACCCAGGATGTCTCATTACTTGGCATTTGTGGGAAATGTGCTTTGCCTGTTCACACACCCTTGATGTGGTCCAGCTGGTTCATATTCAAATAAAAGAAACCTCAGCATTCACTTTCTCTATCACCACATATTTACTGAAATACAATTCTCACTAGTAACTGCAGAGATCTCTGTTTTTCCTCCTCTTTACACAATCTTTTTTTCCATTGCATATGTGATTGTTGTGCTATTGCAATATTCCATTAACCACTAGATTGCTTCACACATTGTGTCATGAACACATTCTTTCAATACAGCTTGCTTGGATTCATCATAAAAAAATAGAAACTTTCTACAGTCTCAAGTCTAGGGACAGAATGAATAATTCCCATCCCTGAAGAAAATAAAACATTAAAGATCAGGGTGAAGACGAGAAGCAGATAGTGGACGAATGGTATAGCAAATACATTACATGGTCAAGGTCACATCTATGGCAGGTGGGACAAAAATCCCCTGGGCTCCACAAAAAGTGGAATAACTTACACCTCTACACCTAAATCTCAACCAAACGGAATGAGCCGTTGGAGGCGCTGCCTTCTGCAAGCTTGCGTGCACATGCGGTAAACACAACTACATGTGTGTGCCGGGGCCAGACGGCTTCATCTCCTTTAGCCTCCGGCTGAACATAATTCAAGTTCCAGGTACAGGGTGTCTCAGAGGCACTGGGCAAACAAAGGGAGGCCTTGGAGTGGGGGTTCATTACAAGACTTTGCTTGTTTTCCTGTACTAAACAAATAGGTGGATTTAAGTCACTCACACTATAGTGGTCATTCTTAAAGGGGTCATAGGATGCTACATGCACTTTTACAAGTTGTTTGAACTGAAATGTGTGTTGGCAGTGTGTGTACACAACCACCCTATAATGATAAAAATCCACCCAGTGTTTTTTTTTTAATCTGGTTAAATGTTTTCCCCTTTATCAAATCGAGCCGATCTCAGATGCCTGTCTATGTGACGTCACACAGACAGGCCCCTCCCACGATAGTTTGATTGACAGTAGCGTTTCAGCACAGACTGGACTGGTGTCTTACCTTAGACGCACCCTGAGTGAGCTGTCATCAGTCCACCATTGTTTCACCACTGAAGCAGATGTAGACAAGAATGACTCCTAAGCGATTGAGGTATTCTGTTTTTGGATGTAATAATGAACATAACAGTCGTCGTTTACTCCCTACATCTGAGCCGCTGAACTCGCAGTGGATTACATTGTTTCTGAAGGGATACTAACAAAAATAAAAACCAAACAATTATATTGTATATGATGACACAGTTTAACAAAATATTTATTTAGTTATTTATGTAACTGCTCTTCATTCCCCATTTAAGAACTACTTTTAGTAGATCAGAGACATCAGAGATTGCAGAGAGAACAGAGACTCGCATTGCGTTTTCAGGGAATTATTCATTCCAGTGTGTTTCGCTTTTAAACACAAGCTCTGTCATATTCTGTGATTGTCTCTGGAGAGCACGAGCCCTCACACGTCGCACTGTGTGAAGTACAGACTGAACGGATTGTCAACACAACACATGCAAACTAGGTTTTCTCGACTGGATAACCAGTGTCTTGCTAGTAAAGTTTGGATGGATGAAGACTGCAATCAAGGTAAAGACGATTGCGTTGGCGTACAGGAGTCGTAGAGTAAGCACGCGTGAGTCCGTTATAATAATGCGTGTATGAGCGGCGCTCTTGACGCACTGATCGCACATTGTATTTATGCACAGGCACAGACATTTCCCGCAAGTTACTTTTTTTTTTCCAATTTATTGATTGACAACTCTCCTGTCCCCATGTTGAGAGAAATCAGAAGATGTTACTGTAGTCAGTAACATCTTCACTTTTGGTGTGAAAACGCTTTTATATTTGCCAAAAATAGAAGTTTTTTATTTTAAAAACAAACAAGCAAGCCCTGTCCAGATTTTTTTGGAGTTTCTAAGTGTCCTTTTTTGGAAAGACATCTAAATTTATCTTGAAAAAAACTTGCAGAAAACACAGATTTTTGAGAATCACCCTACAATCTTTTGGTTTACTTTGCTAGATATAGCAAATGATGACAAAATAAACATTTGAAACAAGATAAATGGTATATGCTTAATTTCATGAAGTGTGCGATTAATCGTGATTAATCACAGAAAAAGGGTGTGATTAATTAGATTAAAAATGTTAATCTATTGACAGCCCTAATATACTGAATATATATGTGTGTGTGTGTGTGTGTGTGTGTGTGTCCCACAATGGCTGGCGCTGACCTGGCCAAAGGAGTCGAAAAAGGACATTTGCTCATTATTTCAGTCTGAGAGAGGAAATACAGTATGCTGCAAAGGAGAAGCCGAAATTTAATTTATCCTTGGTTTCAGTTCTGCTGTTAGTTTTGTCACAGGTTAAATGACAAATTGACTGGACAAATTGAAAAGAAGATTCAAAAGGAAATGACACATTGCTGCTTCATCCAATTGCCTTGCCTTCCAATTACCTTGATCTAAGAGCTCTCTCTGCTCCACTCCTGCCCTGCACTTCTTTTGGTAAAGTGCATTTATTACACACTCTGCCAACTTTTCTACATAACAAGATCCTAATTAGACTGTCAAAGAATTTTTCTTGGGTCATTTTGTTGGTCATTTTTTGCTAAAAGTGGTTTATCATTGCGTATATTTAGCACAACTGATAACGGATGTGAAATGCATTTCCTGATTTTTCAAGCACACATAAATAGGTTTAAAGGGTCAGAGAACAGAGTCAGGCATGACCTAATGAAGTCAAAGGTAAGTCACGCTGGTTCTCAGCAGAAAGACTCTGGCCCTGCTGTGCCATGCTTCATCAGTGTGACTGATTCAGACAGCGTGTTCTCATCATGCTTCTCTTGAGCAGCCCATTAAATCACGTTATCTCCTCCACATCATGGCTCTCAGACAGCAGCGACCCGCTGAGCACTCTGGATCTCATTAACGAGACCGGTCAAAGCTCCACGTCATCCTGAACAGCTGCGAATGCACCGTCCTGGCTCTACAAAAACCTGCTGTGTAAGTGGACCGGTTCACAGGCATGTTTTCCCACGCAGACTCTCCGAGTTACAAATAAGCAGATGAGACTGCGAGAGTACGCTGAGAAGTAAAAGAGAGGAGGATGGGGTGAGGAGGAGATCGCTGGTCAATCCATCACCCTCACTATCTGTGCTGCTGCGTGTCATGTTTTTTTTTTCCCCTGTGTGTGTGTTGCTTTACTATAACTGTGGGGTGACTACTACTATTAATAATAATAACAACAACAATAATAACAATAATAATATAACATTGGGTTTGATTGATAATATTGGGTTTATTTAGACTACAATTGCCATCATCTAATACTCGTTTGAAATTGAATCTTTTAAAATAACTAATAAATTAATAGCAATGTTAAATGTAATCTTTAGCAAATCTCAATATAAACATCCATCTTCCATACTGTCCATTATAATGTTGTGATGAATTCACTTGTAGCATTTAAATGACTGATTTTAGTTTTATTTGTTATTTACTAAATAGACAAATACAAAAGTTTTATGTCACCTATACAGTAGTTTATCAAACATGAAAATAATTATCGGCTTATCAGTATCAGCCAGAATTTGAATATGGGAGCATTTGTCCACACACATGTTTGTTGTGTGTTATGCATCCTCTGCTGTAAACAATTCCATGCTATGAGGGACCAACATGACAGGTTTATAGAGCCAACCCTGAGTAAGCGGGCGCTGTGTTAAATAGAGATGAGTGGAATAGAGACTGCAGTAGCTGAAGGATGAGACCACAAATGCCAACTCAGAGATCCAGTCGCAAGTGACTAAGAGCTGATCCTCGCAAGCGAATGAGCTCTGTAGACGTCAAGGTTGAAGTATAAATTCAGCGAGGATGGCTGCGAGACATTAATGCGGTCTTGTTTGCCCACAGAGCTGTGTGGAGACATTGCAATGCATGGGAAGTTCACAAAACACTCCATTCGGTTTCCAAAGCAAGGTGAGGAACGACCTTCCCCATAGCTCAAATTGCAATCAGAGCCCGAATAAATCTCTTCCCATTAATTATAGAATCAGGAGAGAGGAGAGGAGATGCCATCTCATAAGCCCGTGCCGGAGGGACCACCTGCATTCTGATGCACTGTATTATGGTAATGGATTGTTATATAGATCACAGGCATCATTTGGAGGAATATTCAGCTGTTATGTAACGGCAAAAGCTGTGACCCTTTAATTAGGGCTGAACGATTAATTGCATTTGCGATAATATCGCGATATGAAAAATTTCGATTTTTCAATCGCAGAGGCTGCGATTACACGGTCACGTGACAGGCGAGAGTAAAGAGGTGTGTTCGACTTGAAGATCAGATCGGTGTACACATCTTAATATTCCAGAAAAAAACAAAAAGATAGAAAGTGTGGGAATGAATAATCACTGCACTTTGATGTCAGCAGAAGACAGCTCATGACTGCGATTTTTGTCACTTATTAATGTCATAGCAAGCCTGAAAGCCAAGATGAGCTACAGCATTTAAGTAATAAAGAATCAAGGCAAGATTTACACATTACATGCTTATCAATATGAAATATTATGGAAAACGCAGGGCATTTATTTTATCGAAATCATATATTTATCGAAAACACAAGAAGAATCATCTGTTTGCTATTTGGAGGGCTCAGGGTGTTATTTACAACATAAACGAAACGTGTAATTTGGAGCTGTAATAATGAAACATCTCCTAAACCTGCACAATTTCTTATTCACAAAAGCCTCTAATAAATTCAATAAAAAATTTTAGCGGTGTATCTTGAAATAAGCAATAAATGCAAAGCTAGTGAAATCGATGGCTCCACGAAATCTCTTAATATCTTTTAAGCAGCTTCAGCTGACAAAACAAACTATAAAAAAAGATCTAAAGCTCGCTTTTCCAAAATCCCTTTGATACTCAGTCAACTTCAAACAAATTTCGCTCCCACTGCAAACTGTATAATAAACCCACTTGAAATAAACGTATTACTATTTCAAACCGACAGAGTTTAAGGTGAAGTTAAAAGTTCGTTCACCGAATTTCATTCACCTCGTGTCATTGTTTGTCTTGAAAAAAATAGGATTCCTTTAGAGAGTTGTGATGTTTCATTTTCAAAGAATGACTCCAGAGAGGGGCAAATTCTTATCTAGGAGATTTCCTCCAAAAAAAGTTATATTCAAGGAAATTAACAAAACCTGGAAGGAAAAGGTTCTTCAACAACCATAGACACTCCCCTCATTTACCCCCTCAGGAAAACAATGAGCTTCATGTCATCAGGCCAATGGAAAACATGTGGAGTACAATGCTGAAAAAAAAGTTGCATTAAATTAATATGATATTTTACAAATTAATGTAAAATTGTCTGCAAATAGAAATATCTGTCCATGGATAAGTTGATCACAATTTTTAATGTATAACAACCACTTAAGCTCATTACAACAGTCTGTGAACGTAATTTACAGAAAAAGTTGATTTAGCATAGAATTAAATCAATAATTATTGCCATGTTATGGCCAAAAACGAAAGAAATGGCTGATATTAAAATTCTATATTATTTTGTCTAAAATAAATATAAAAAGAATTAAATACTAAACATTTTAATATAATATTAATTCATATTTTAATATAATACTAATTTTAAAAAAATCAATCAGGCATCACAACATACAGCGCATGAAAAATATATATTCATTTTGAGATTAAACCAAACTCCATTATTAAATTATTAATGTTTTTTAAAATTTCATAAATCATGTCTTATTTAACACACACTGGGAATACAGGGAATGTTAATACATGCATGCACTGTGAAGATTTTTGTTGCTATCTTGTAAAAATATGTAAATATTCTTAAAACAATATGCACTTAAAACAATATATTTACAATACAATTTAAGATAGGAAGTTTTTCAGAGGCTATATCTTGAAGTTTATTTTTCTTACCCATTGCACAACATATAATGCATGAAAAATGGATATTCATTTTGAGATCTGCTAAAGATTGCATTTAATAGTTATTAAATTATTAGTCTCTTTAAAAAATAAGTCGAGTGCTCGATTACAGCAAAGGTTAAATGCAAAAAATAAGGGAAATGCACAAGCATAATTAAATTTCCAATATTGAGTGATAAACTAATACTGGCTAATAACCAATTT
Source organism: Sinocyclocheilus rhinocerous (assembly GCF_001515625.1). NCBI lineage: Eukaryota > Metazoa > Chordata > Actinopteri > Cypriniformes > Cyprinidae > Sinocyclocheilus > Sinocyclocheilus rhinocerous. The sequence continues at coordinate 2,548,735 of NW_015653472.1, forward strand.
GGCACAGATACATAGTGCATCCCCAGTGAATAAGAAGTTTTGCCAGCCACAATTAAACAGGAGAGAGATGTGCTCACTGTGCGCCATAAACACAGGCCCACACACACATTCCCACAAATCCAAGACAGCACAATCCCATCAGCGCTCAAATTAATGAGGGTCATATAGAGATGAGCCCGGTAATGAGACAATTAACTCTTCCACTGACATTTATACCACTGTTCTTAATAAACAAAGTCCTTCTGCAGAACAAAAAGAACCAAAAAAATAACGAGCACCTTCACCTCTTCATCAGGAATCAAAAACAAAGGCGGCATGAGACTCTGAGCTCACAGAAACGGGTGAAGAATACAATTTGGAGAACATCAGGGGTTGGCTGCAGCTGAACTGGGAGGAAGACGAATGCCTGGGGACAGTGATGAGTTAAAGCAGGAGGGGACAGATCAGGACGCATGAGGTGAGGCCAAAAGCACAATTACCTGCCCCGGACACATGTGATGGGCTGATTGGGTCTGGAGGAGCCCATCACTGACTTCAGACTAAAAGTTGCCTTCTCTGAACCGGTCACTCACAGGCTCTATACTAGCACACAGGGCCTTTAAACAGCCCTATATTTATTATAGAAAGATCAATGACATCAATCATGGAGTATTTAACGCACTCTAAATATGCAGCCAATTATATAAAGAAAATGTTAATACATCCACACTGCAATTTTTTTTTTTTTACATTTTTTTGTTGTTAGCCTGTAAAAATATGTAAATATCATTACAACAATATAACTATGAATTTCACAATATAAGAAATGAAGTTTATCAGACACTATATTGTAGGGATTTCTAGTACATGAACGGACACGGATATGCCTCTATCAGCCATCATGAGGCTTCGAATTAATTCAATCAGGAGACAACAAAGCTATCTTTTGTATCAGGACTAAAAAAACCCTTTCACGACATATGGATACCTCGTGATCGCGAATGTATAGAACTAGTATATCCAGCAGGAAAAGGATGAGTAAATTAACTGATGCCCTCAGGCCCGCGAACACGAGATCTATACAGCGTGACTGTCGCATGACCCATTGACAGTGTTGGGCAAGTTACTTCCAATATGTAATACATTAAATATTACTAGTTACTGTCTTTTGAAAGTAATTAGTTACATTACAATATTACTGTCTCTGAATTGTAATGCGTTACACTACTTTTGAGTTACTTTTGAGTTACTTTCACCAAAATATCCACAGAAGTATTATAAAATGCCAAAATGTAGTTTATTGCTGTTCATACTACATTCAGTGGCGTGTAATGTGGTAGGTCTATATAGCATAAAATATGAAATCATATTTAGATACCGGTATGTAGGTCTACATTAATGTTACGTTGTAGTTTAGTTAAAAAAAATATAGTAAGCACAAATCGCATTATTACATTCATAAATAACACTGGTAAATAAAGCGAAATATTATCATGTACAAACAATAAACACAATACCTAGCCTATAGGCTATTTTGAACGGTTTCAGAAGAAAAAAAGAATGAAAAATTTAAGTTGCTAAACAAGCCAAAATGAATTAGGCTAATTCAATGCGAAACTGAAAGCAAACGGCGTTCTCGCGCAGCCTACCTCTCTCATTCGCCATTAATCCAATTAAATGTGTCCATATTTGCGATGTATTTGAATGCGAAACTATTATTTATGAAGTAAACCAGGCTTACTTAAGGCGCTTAAAAAACATCCTCGTCACATGTGTGTGTTTGGCCCGAGCTCAGGCTGATCGACATGGATTGTACTACGCAGTAGGCTACGCACTATTTAAATTAACCAGTGTATCTATGTTTGGTTGACTGTATTTTATTCTGATAATGAACAGGCTGCAACGTTTGCAATGCTGTAGATGTGTGTGCGTGAGGCGCCGGCGCGATCAAACAGCGGAAACAAACAACAAAAAAATACTCTGTTATTTTTGGTCATACAGATCATTTGAAACTGCAGTGTGTTTACTTTATTTCTGTCATCTCGGTTTCCTTTCCGTGGACTTTCGCCGCGCCACAAAAATAGCCTATGAACAAAACTCAGCATATCTTTCACTCTTTTCCTTTCGTTTTGTTAATCTGTTAGGCTATTTAAGTCAAATATTTAGCATATTCATTATAATACTATGATTCAATAAAAACTAATTTTGTTATTTTTAGTTAAACTTATTTTGCTTGTCTGCGCTGTGCTCGTCCGCCCTATTTTTTCTCTTCTCCGACCCCGCAGCTCTCTCCGATAGCTTACTGTTAGTGGCACCAGTCCAGATGTTTCCAGGTTTTACTCGTGCTATTTCTCCATGTTGAGAGTTTGGTGTCGCACATATTGCACCTGACTATGCATTCTTATCCTTTTCTCCGATGAACTGAAAATAACAGGAGTGTGTCCGAAGCCTCTTCCGTAACCCGGCAACCAACCACTCCAAGAGGGCTTCCCCAAAAGAACGTCATTCAAACGTCATTCCGACGTCAAAGCAACAGCCAATCAGCGAAGGAATTTCCCTTCAACAGACATCCAGGAAGCTCGCGTCAGCCACGGAATCACCTCAGGTTTTCAGCTGTCAACCAAGGAAAACGCAAGTACAAACAAACTTTTCAGATCTGCTGAACTGGTGTTGAGCTAAATTAAGCAGTAAAATTAAGACCGATTCTCTGCTTGGGAAATTCTCTAAGGTGAAGTTAGATCACTCGTAAAACGAGTTAGAACTTGGAAGCTTCATAGAATCCGTCAACTCTCATTTCCGTCATCTGAAACTGTATGTGTGTGTATGTGTGTGTTAGTTTAGGTTTTATGTAATCTAGAATAGCCAATAAAATTCATGTTTCATTTATAGAAAATCATTGTTTGGTGTCATATAATTTCAAGGTTAAAACTTTGCCAAGATCAACGTTACCTCTCTTTTTAAGAGCTTACAAATTATCATAATTGTGTTAACCCGTGGCCAGGGGGAAAATACAGATACATAGTCAGTTTGTTAAAATATACTGAAATCACGGCTCGCTGGACGACCCTTGATTTAAAGTGTAACACAACAAATTTGAAATCGGTTTAATCAGGTGGACTTGGGATATTCAGATCCGAGTCCTCTCAAAATCTGAATGAATTAATAATAATTAATTCCCTACAATTACAAATGAATAAGTAATTTCATTACAATATCTTAATTGAATTAAGTTTATTTTTCTTATTTTTCTTTATAAACAATTTTTTGTCTCGTTTTAAACATAAAACTAACAAAATTTACTACTTGGGCATAAAATAAGAAATGGAGTAAGAAAAATTAAAGAAATCTAAGATAAATTATGAGAAAATAAGTCTATTATGTCTGTTAGTCTAAACATCTGATATTTATTTTAGCTATTAAAATTATCTGAAAAATAACAATTCAAGACATGAAAATATCAAAATGTAAATAAAAACAATTTATTAAAAGAATATATTAAAATAAATATATAAATATAAAATATATAAATAAATATGTATAGCATAAAATAAATTATATATTTATAGCAAAATAAAATATTTAAAACCCTCAGCTCCTGGCTGAGGTACATGCTATTTCAGAAAGTACCACAGATGTGACTTAAAATCAGAAAAAGACATTGTCCCCCAGTTTCACAGACAAGGCTTAAGCAGACTAAAATGCATGTCTGTTCTGTTTTAACTATAAGAAACTTGCACTGACATACCTTAAAATACGTTAGTACAATTGATTTGTCTCAAGTAATGTGTTTTTTTTCTAAGGCACGTTTATAAAAGATACTTAAATGTTCTAATTGAACTTTGGCCTAATCCTGGCTTTACCAAAGCCCTGTCTGTGAAACCAGGCCTGCAAGTATTATTATGGCTTAGGTAAAGATCAAACCACAGGCAATTGTCCAAAAATACAGTTCATATTTCAAAGAGTTCACAGTTCTTTTTTCAAAATTGAGTTTGAGTTTTCTCTCAATAAACAGGTTCAACATTGCATCTAATGGATCTCACAAACATCTAATTTTACCTAGCGAAGGTCCTATCAGATGTCTTTACCACAGAGAGACAGTCTATTACCTTGGTAGCGGTTGTTTGAGGGTGGCAGGAGGTGGGCTCAATTATAACACTGACAATGAACCGCTAATCAGGTCCGCACCATCAATCAATAACCTGATTCTTTACCGGTGAGGCAGTGACAGGTCAATTCACAGTCCTAATACGTAATCGTGTTTGCATGTGTGGTTGGGGAGTCGTTGCCAGCTTCACAGACACACAATAGGCCACTGTGGCAGTTTTAATAAAGGCTAGACAGGGTGCTGGAGGCTGTGGGAAGGAAGATTACTACATTGATCTGTTAAGGAGCTGAGAGATTCAGGTAGTTTTCACTCACTCCCAGCTCTTCTGGCAAACATGCATCTGCTGACCTCACAATGACTCAATGGATACATAACTTAGTTCAACTGAATTCAACTTGAAATTTTACTTATACAGTCTATAATGTGGAACGTGTTTAAAGTGAAGTTTTTACATTTGTGTAAATTAAGAGGTAAATCTGCAATGTCACACTGCCTAAAATAATAAATTGCAGCTACAAACCATTTTATACAACTGTAAAAACTTTATTTCCACACTGCCAATAATAACAAAAATAAATAAATAAATAAACAAAAATGTACATATTTTACTCATTAGTGCACAGGTCTTATTGACTACTTTTGACATTATCAGGGTGTCAACATTAAAGTGGGAGCCATGGAGTTACACACAAGCTAAACTTGCTAATGTGAGCCTTTCCTGTGATGATGAGCCCGAATCACATCACAATTATAATCTCTATAAACAGGTGGTGACGGGGGGAATGTTACACAACAAGCACTTCTAACTGCTCATCATTGTTCATTATGAAAGCCCGGGGTGTTTGCTTTCATCAAATCGGCTCATTCCCAAACTGTGCATACTGTGAACCCACTGAACCAAAAAATATTGGCCAGATTGCAGTTTCCAGATTTTCCATTACCTAAAAACACATCCAGTAGGATTAATATAATCCAGTCGGAAATTGGGTTTAACCCAAAAAAATCTTTTGGGAGAACTTTGGGGAAATTAATGCATATCTAATCTGCTATTCTCATCACGGACAACCTTACAAATGTCGCCACCAGCGTGCAAGCCTGGAAAAATGGTTAAGCCTGCATTGTACCTCTTAGATCTCAAACGTAATTTAGACTGTCTATGAATTATCCCAAACAAACCACACAGTCTGCTATGACAGTGTGTTTGGGCCTTAATAAATAATAAATAAATAAATAAAATAAAACTGAAAATAAAGTTGTGGCATGAGAAAAAAAAAATCAATAAGTCAAAAAGCCATAGCATGACACTCGTTTTTTTTTATTATGATACTCGTTTTCTCATATTATGGCTTTAATCTTATAATACAATGACTTTATTCTTGTAATTTTGACTTTATCCTCAAAATATTACTATTTAATCTCTTAATGTTATTTTAATCTAGAAACTTTTACTCTTGTAAAAGGCATGTTATGCAATTATTCTCAAAGCTTTGTTACTTTATTCTAATTTTAGATTTTTAACATGGCAATGAAAGTAACAAATAATAAAGAAAAATAATAATAATAAGCAATTTAATTAGTTTACCACATTTTAATTAATTTACAAAGGACGTCACATAAAATCTAGGTCATCAACCACTCATTGTTAATTCTTCAAATGTGATAACCGACCAAAAACTACTATCCATCCCCATAACCCTCTTTAATTCATACTGAACCACCTGAACTCTATGTTCCCCCTCCTTTTAAAAGCAACAGACTTACTAGTACACCCATTATGGGTCATGCAGCCATAAGCCTGCTGCCAATTAACCCGAGACTCCAAAGCTCCTTAGCTAAACAGATCATGGCATAAGCTATGTTTCGAGAGGGGAAACCACATGTGTAAGGGTTTTAGTAACTCCGAACCCTCATAAAGAGAAAGAAGAGCCAGTTAAAGTGGGTCAAATTTGTGTAGTGCACCTCCTATTATGAACAAATGATTAAGGCCCATTTAAATCCATTCACAACCTGTAAGTAAAGCTCAGAAGCAGAGACAGACAAAAAGCCTCTCCTAAATTAATTTTGCCTCAAAATTAACTAATTATCAGACATTTGCCCTCACCAGTAAGCGATAACTCGAAAATAATATAATAAACTTCACAGAGCTGTTCATTTTAGCAGAGAAACATAAAAGTGCCCCTTCTTTTTTAGTCCTGGATTTTGTATTCCACTCCTTCGCCCCATACAAACGGCCCAGTGTAGGTTGTCTATCTACCTAAGAGAGCCAGCCCTCCTCTAAGATCAATAGACCCAATGATGGAAATGTCAGGATGAAGATCTAAGACCCATTGACCGGCCATCAAAGGTGTATCCGCTCCTCTGCAGAGCTGGCATCAATACGGTTCTCACCCAGCAGGTGCCTATGGAAAGCGTACGGGGAGATAATAAACAGAAACACCAGCCATCAAATATCTCCTATGGGCTGAGGGCAGGACGCGAGCAGTCATGAGTGACTCGCCTGCCAGTCTCCGTCCTGCTGTTCCCTCTGCAAGCGAGCAGCAGGATTGACTGCGGTACTGGCTGGAGACTTTTCCTTTGAGATAGGGATAATGTTAAACCGAGCCCGACTGTGCCAACTGTAAAACACTTGTGTTCCAGCTGCGAGCGAGTGTTCAAACATCCGCCGAAGCTATTGACGCCTTCAAGCCATGCTGTTGCTGTGGCAACCCAGCACCTGTTGCCTGTTCTCCCCTCAACCTCTTCATTTTTCTGCCGGTCCCTGTCCATACCCTCAAAGGATCTTGGCAAGAGAACCCTTCAATCCCTCAAAGCCTCCTGACTATCACCTTTAAAGCAAATTCTCGTTACTCCATATTCATCGAGTTCATAGTAATTAGCAACTGCCATTAAAAAGGCTCTTGTCCATGTCTTTGTTCTGCCCATGTACCTGAACGTCTTGTACTTTATCAAACGTATTGTACTCTTTTATCGGAATCTGCAAATAAAGACCAATCTCGACCTGCTCTTTAATTGCCACAGTACTTAGATGACCTGCTTATTCTTTAATTAAAGTAAATGAAATGAATGTGCAAAATAGAAATAAATATGTTGAAACAAGGATTTAAAGTATCAAAACAAAGACAGACAGATATATAGACAGATATATAGGTAGATGGATATTATTTACAATAAATAGATGAATAGAGCGATAGACATTGGATATCATTTAAGACAGACAGATGGATAGACAGACAGATAGATGGATAAATGGATACAGGTAGATGGCCATTCATCTATTGTGATTCATATCTATTCATAAATCCTATCTATCAATTTATATAACAATGGAAGGATATATTACAATAAACAGATTGATATGTATTATATATGGTAGATGGATATGATTTAAGACAGACAGACAGAGTCTCAAGTCTAGTCAAGAGTCTTGAAGTGTCATGAACTTGTATAGTTCATCTGCAGCTACTGAACTGTTGGTTAATGCTTCAATACTGCTTTTCACCAACAGCAAATTAAAGGAATCATTTATCGATTTGCTTTCTTCCCTTGACAGTTTGTGACTAGACCTGCAGCTTGGAATGAAGCCAATTAAGAGCGCAATCAATATCTCAGCCATTGATTACAATTCATGCAGCTGCCCCTTTGACGGCTGCATCTCTGCTTCTGTAGGTATGCTATATATAATCAGGGGCCGTATGGAGGTCAGACGCTCTCTGAGCTGCACTGAAATAAACATGAGCAGGTTCTAATCCTCACATAGGGTTGAATACCTGACATGACTGTGGGAAAAATTCAGAGAAGCATGATTGGATTTGTGAGGATGGCTCCTAAAATGCAGAACTACAGGCCTACCTGGAAGAAGGTGGAGGGAAAACATCACATGCATTACTGTGTTCTTTACAGGCTTACACAAAGCCCTTCTCCAAAATCAATACTAGGCTTGTACCTTTCACTCCAAGCACAATGTTTATAAACACCCCTCTGTGAGCCCATAATGAATCCCATTATAAATGAAGTTGTTGAAACAGTAATATCGATCCCTAATGGGCACCATCTCCAGAGGACAATTTGTTACTCTTTCATATGTACCTCATTTTGGCAAAAAAAAAAAAAAAAAACAGGTCGCCGTTTTTGCCAATTAGAAAAATTACAGGATGGTACGGATCAGTGGTCCAGTGTAATATACTAGAGTGCTCCTGTAAATGTATTTACATACGATTTTCTAAATCAGAGTGATAATGGCTTAAGATATTCTTTTCAGAATAAAGATGCTGGTTGTTCTAGGTGACTGGTCGCCACGTGATCCAAAGCCATACAAAATCCAACAATGCACGGCACCAAAATAGCTGAGCATAAACAGGACCAAAGCCAGGGATCGATAAAGCCGCTGGGAGCATTGCGACGCCTTGATATGCATTAGGCATGGGACGATAACCGGTTTCAAGGTATACCGCGGTTTGGAAAAGTAACGTTAACTAAAGCACTAAAATTTTCCATTATACCGTTCCTGCGGTATGCACAGTTTTTTTTTTAAGTGTCATCAAAGACGGAAAGTGCAGGACTCCCTCGGTTGTGTGCAGCGAAGAGCGTAACGAGTCACACGACCCCTCCCCCTCCGGTTGGTGCGAGGCTGCGAGCAGTCAGTCAGTCAGTGAGAGTCACCTGTGTGTGGGATGGCCGAAGGAGGTGAATCCCTGGAACTTTTTCCCCCGTCGAAAAAGATGAAGTCTGCCGTATGGGAATTTTTCGGGTAACGTAGACTAACCATGTTCCGTACACAATGATGTTCCATACAGATGACGTTTTAGCGCAGATCGCTAATAAATACTTCCAGGTCGTACATAAACTACATATCTGTGTCATCTTCATTTCTCCCTCTTTCACCCCCGATCAAGACAGATCAAGACAGCGACCCACCAGCTGTTTGTTTCAGTGTTTAAATACATACTATTTGGCTTGCTACCGAGGCAGATAGCATGGCTAATTAACTAGCTAACATCAACTAGTTTGCTCCCTCACATTAACATTACTTCACAGAGTGAGGAATAGCAGACTAAAGTACTACGTTTCTGCGATTAAGTACAATAATTAAATTTAGCTGGTATCACATCTATACTTTTAAGCCTCCTGCCATTGTTTACATCTGTTCAAAATCACGACATTTAAAAAACAAACAAACTGCTGGCTCTCAGGTGTCTTTGCCACTGTTTGAGTGTTGTACGGAGAAAGACTGTGTGTCTGTGTGTGTGTGACACTCGCGCTCTCTCTTTCCTTATGTGTGTATGTGCACACATCCTCG
>NW_015653472.1:2560760-2597308 GCF_001515625.1 Sinocyclocheilus rhinocerous
TTTTTTTACAGAAAATAATTTATTTATGTTCTGATTATTGTTGAGCTGCAGGTTTAGGCCCACTTAAGTGACTGCACTTAATTTAATTACAAAGAATTCAATTATTTATTTTAATTATTTAGCCTGTCATGTTTATAGAGTGTTCCAAAATGTTCTATGTTTCTAAACAATAAAATATATTGTGTTCAGTGGAAAAAAAAATAGTTTTTTACCCAGACATTTAAAAATAACATATTTTAGAGCTGTAATCGCAATACCGTGATACCGTGAAACCGTGATATTTTTTTTATCTAAGGTTATCATACCATCAGAATCTCATACCGGCCCATGCATAGTTGACAACCAAACAGTTTCTAAACAATAAAATATATTGTGTTCAGTGGAAAAAAAAATAGTTTTTTACCCAGACATTTAAAAATAACATATTTTAGAGCTGTAATCGCAATACCGTGATACCATGAAACCGTGATATTTTTTTTATCTAAGGTTATCATACCATCAGAATCTCATACCGGCCCATGCCTAATATGCATCCACACACAAAGCTGGGTCTTGTACAAATGACACCTTTCAGCCCCCCCACAGTATCCCCCCTACAATTTCAGACAGTAGCCGTACATTTCGCTCTGTTTGCCAATTTAGCACTTCTGACTAAACTGCGCCTTTGTTATTGGAAACTCCTAGCAGCATAATAGGATCTGGCCTTATCTGTAAACACATGCCCAATTGAAGGACAGCCTGGAAGAATGAGATTTAGGTATGGGCTGCCCAGACAAACAAGCGTGTCCAATGCTGAGGCAACGGTCTCCTGAAGAGCTCTCTGAAGGCTGCCAACAGGCCACAGAGAGCTAAGAGTGCGGCATGCATGGAGAACAGTGTTTAAACGTGAACTGGATTAGCATGGCCTGTGAATAATGGGTAGGGGTGCACCGTTCGTTTGACCACTGATATTAATTGGACTGATATTTGCCAGTAATCACAGATTGTCCGGACCTGCTTAAATTCAGAGCTGATCGGTGGTCACGATCAGTGTCAGTCGATCTTAAGGCCCGTTCACAACAAGAATGATAACCATATAAAGATAATTATAACGATAATTATCTCAGCATACACACCAAAGCACAATAATGTTCTGTTTATTATACGTTTGGGCTGCAGTTTTGTCATTTTGAAAGTGACACCAACCATACCGTGCCTCTGTATTATTATCATTATTATTTATCATTATTAATTAGTTATCATTAGTTATCATTATTGTTATTATTATTATCATTGTTAGTTGTGGTGTGGACTCTGCTATCCTTTAAATTTAGAATAATTTTTAAAATTATATCTTTATATGTTCTAGTTAATATGCTTGGTTTGAACAAGCCTTTCATGTTAAAGGGGACATCGGATGCAAAATTCACATGGTGTTTGCACATAAATGTGTCTTAGCAGTGTGTGGACACAACCACCCTACAATGCTAAAAATCCATTCACTCCTTTTTTTTAATCCAATATCAAACCGTTTTGATTTTCTGAGCAATATGACGTCATATTGCTCAAGCCACGCCCACGGCCACTGACAGACTGTCCTGTATTAGCATATTTCAGCCCTCAGCCAGTTGTAATGCTGTCCGCCGTTTTCTCCACGCTCGAGCAGCTGTAGCGACAACTACTTGTAAGCAATGCAGGTGTTTTGTAGTTGGATGTAAAAGTGAACATAAGAGTCTTCATTTTCTCCCGACATCAGAGCCACTGAGGACGCAGTGGATTAGTTTTGTTTTTGATGGTAATGCACTTAAAATTTGTTTATGTTAGTGCAAATAATTTTACTCCAGTCAAACTTGTGGAAAAATGGCATCTGATGTCCCCTTTAAAATCTGCCTCAAATTTCCTGATTGGTACACCACTAAGGCTATGGTCACACTGCAAGCCATTATGCTCAAATCTAATTTATTGCTGAGATCCAAGTTTTTGTTTTTTTTTGACTGTTCACATTATTTTTTAAATGTAGCCAATATGAGATTCGAAGGTGAACTGGTCATGGGCCTGAACTGGAGTGACTCCCATCAGCATAGAATTGTGACAAATGTCAGTCTAGAGTTACGTAAAAGTTGCATGAATTCATGAAGACATCTATCTGGTTTAGGACCACACATGGAAGTGTCCCGAATCAGAATCTAAAAGCTTAAATTCCATTTGGTTTGTGATGTTAACACTGCTATGAGAAAAAAACAAAAAACCTTGTGCCACTTTTGTCTACAGTCTGAAATTAGCCTAATAATGGGGGTATCCACAAGGCCAACATAAGAGTCAAAAATTCCCTGGCAGGAATCTAAAGAAGACTTGTTAAAGTGGACTATTCAGAAATACACACAAGCGCATTCCTACCCTTCCTTAATACCACAGTCTGCCGAACACCTGTTGCAATTTACAAGAGGAGTTTCAAAGGCTTTGTGTTGCAGTCCTTCAAGTTGCTTTTGATTTCCACTCAATCAACTCATGCTAACACAAGCACAATACAGATCAACTCCATTTAGGGATGCACAGCATGTCAGTATCACATCAAGTTTTCTCATTATTCATAGGTGGTAACACTTTGAACATGCACAAACACAAATCCCATACTCCAAAAGCAAGATCAGTTTTTAAATGTAAGATTTTAAAAATGCAAGATTTGAAATGGACCACGAAAAATGTTGTAATCATTTACACATTGTCTTTAGAAGAGGTAAATATAGCTAAGGCAGCTGCCAGTGAATGCTTGTCTTTGCTAGGCGTTTGTGAAACTGTGCATCCTTGACAAAGAGATAACCTACTTCACTGACAGCACAATAAACAGTGGGAACCATTCACAAGACATTTTTCACGAGCCCAAACTCCAACAGCAGGGTAGGTAGTAAAATGAGTCATTGTGCACGAAAAACGATAGGGTTGCTTGACACAGCAAGACACATTAAATATAAATGAAACACCACAGATGGAATAAACGAAGCGAGAGATCCAATTCAAACAGAGAACGCAAGTAATTAATTTACACATGCTTAATTTCCAAAACCAAATGAAAAGCAGTTTCATAAGTGCTGTGTGCAAATATTTTCACATGGTGACCGCTGGTTAATAATTAAAACGCCACATACTTTGGGTAGTGACTAATTGAAAGATTCCTATGACAAATCAACAGCCTTGATCTGAGGACATCTTTAAAATGTTCATATCCGGATGTCACGATTGAAGTATTGGTGGGCGTCATAGGAAATTCAAGGTCCTCTGCAGGTTTTTTTAGTGCTTTGCTGATCTGCCTCTGCCTCTAGTCAGGGTGGTTTCAAAGGCCGGTAACGGCGCCATGCTAAGGGAGATCACGAAGAAAGCTAATTAGCATTCTCTTCAGAGCTTCCACCTGTTAACAAAGCCCAGGATGGCCTGAATGAACATCTACACAGACTTTGAGATCAGTTACACTACAAATTTGTCAGACTGCTGGTAACAAGGTACCTGTGTGAGGATCTAGGTTTTGTTACCGTTTGTAAGGTCCATCTCAAACTCACCCCATCTGTCTAACGTAAATCGAGTGTCTGTTCTCACACAGCAAAGCAAGCTGAAACGTAACAGGCAGCATTCGTTGCTTTGTTTATAGTTTCTGAGAAAAGATACCAATTGTTCCGTTAATAAAACAGAATGGAAAACCACCTATGTATAAATACAATAATTATCTCCCCTTCAATCAGGTGTAAAGGAATGATGGTGCTTTGTTGGAGGCCATGGAGAGATCTGGAAATACAGGCTTTGTATGGAAACACAATATGTACAGTTACTCCCCGAAACCCATGAACTGGTGCAGCTAGTTTTCAGCCGCAGTCATTTTTCATCAATCAGTTGAAACAGGAAGGACTGTTTTTATGTAGTCAACATGGATACGAACTGAGAATGACCCCGACACTGAACCCATTCTTCCTCCCCAACAAAATGGAGAATCATATTGACGTGAACTGCAGCTTTGCAATCCAATTCACTAGCATAACTCATATTTCCGAAGAAAACAAGACATTCATTAAGAAAAATACTGATTTTATCAAGTGGGAATTGAATGAATTGTGAAAATTGGCCACTACATTCAAAAATTGCGGCAAACCGAAGTCAACTCGGTTAAAATTATGCCTAAATCGATTTAGTTAATTGTTACAGTCGGCATGAAACCAATCAAATTTTGCATGTTATTGATCTTATTGTGAACGATTCATCCATGCATATGGTTTAATTTTTACTTTATTTTTTTTACCTCTTAATATTTAACCAAAATATCATAACCCAACCTTATGGCAAAATGACAGACTTCTCTCCGGTGGCATATGCCGGACTTCTCCAAGCTTTTGGTTTGAATAAACCCTGCCCCTTTCTCACATTAAGATCTGCTTCCATCCATTCAAGAACCTGCCCTATACCAGTGTTTTTTTTAATAATCTGTTTCCCTCAAATGTAGCTCACAATACAGAAGATCTACCCCTACTTCTGTCACATCGTGACTTCAACATTATCCAACATCCCATGCGGCCAAAGTGATGTCATCAGAAAAGTCGTTTCAGGGAAAAAGCAAGTTACTACCTTTTAATGAAATATGAAGCATGGAATATCATGAATCATTCACAATAAGACCAGAAAGATGGATTTTGACAGAAAATGGGGTAGAGCTGCACGATTCTGGATAAATTGAGAATCACGATTTTTTTGTCTCAAATAGAGATCACGATTCTCCCACAATTCTGAACTAAACAAAATAATGTGTGGCAAAATATTATTGCTGCAGTCTATTTAAAAGTGTTTAATTAATTTGAATGAATTAGTAAACATTTTAATATACACTACCAGCCAAAAGATTTTGAACAGTAAGATTTTTTGTTTTTTAAAGAATTCTCTTCTGCTCACCGAGCCTGCATTTATTTGATACAAAATACAGCAAAAGCAGTAATATTGTGAAATAATTGTACTATTTAAAAAACTGCTTTCTATTTGAATATATTTTAAAATGTAATTTATTCCTGTAATCAAAGATGAACTGAATCGAGATCGCGATCTTTTAACGATTAATCGTGCAGCTCTAAAATGGGGTCAGTTTTAAGGTTGTATTGACTTTTCACACTCTCTCAGGTAAATGAATGCAGCGTTGCGTTTGCATAGATGAGTAGTTCCCTCGACCGACAGTCTCTTTCGCTCCTATACCTCAGCGCTCACCACAATCCTCCTCCATATTAACAGGCCTCCTCAACCCCCTTCATCCTCCCCAGAAACAATGGCCCAATTTATTCAGCTTCCCGTCTTTCCCACATCACAGGACAATAAACAATGGCGAAATTAAAAAGAGAGAGAGAGTCACAGAGAGCAAAAAAGAGCACAAAAGAGAGTGAGAGATGGCAGGCCAGAAAAGATAAGTGAGAAAAGAGCAGGAAGGACAGACGAGAAAAGACAAAAGAGAAAGGACAGAGGAGGAAAATGGGGTCAGTTTTAAGGTTGTATTGACTTTTCACACTCTCTCAGGTAAATTAATGCAGCGTTGCGTTTGCATAGATGAGTAGTTCCCTCAAACGACAGTCTCTTTCGCTCCTATATCTCAGTGCTCACCACAATCCTCCTCCGTATTAACAGGCCTCCTCAACCCCCTTCATCCTCCCCAGAAACAATGGCCCAATTTATTCAGCTTCCCGTCTTTCCCACATCACAGGACAATAAACAATGGCGAAATTAAAAAGAGAGAGAGAGTCACAGAGAGCAAAAAAGAGCACAAAAGAGAGTGAGAGATGGCAGGCCAGAAAAGATAAGTGAGAAAAGAGCAGGAACGACAGACGAGAAAAGACAAAAGAGAAAGGACAGAGGAGAGAAGTGAAACCGGCGATCTGGGGCCATTTATGCGCCCTGCCAAGTTGTGGCGCTTCATAAATCTAGTAAAAGGAGTTCCCTCAGTGACAGGGATTGCTTTGTTGTTTTGATGTTGTTAGGATAAAACCTCTTGTACAATTAACCAGACAAGCAGTGCGTTGAAGTCGTGTGCTAAATCATAAACAAATTTCCTAAAATGCATGCAGAAGAATTGTGCATATTCAGTTATGTATGGTTTCAGAGACACCGTGCACCTACTTGTTTTGAAGGGACACCTGTGGCAGTCCCGGCGCACTTGGTGCCTAAACAAAACTTGGCATGGTAATGCAGTAATACAGTTCTCCTTTAGTATTGCCAGCTTCCTTGGCTATCATGGCGAGTAACAAAGTGAAATGGTGTAAAATGGCAATTTGAAAAACCTATCAAGTTTTTAAAATTTGCTTTAGGTAAAGACTCTTAAAATGGATTTAGGGTTGGCTGTTAAAAATTTCTTCAAGTGTGTTTTATATAATTTCCTATGACAACCAGCACAATTAAATAAGAGATAATAGACTCTGGCATGAAAATGTATCAATGGATCTTCATTTAATATAAAAAAAAACCCTAAATCAAGTGTGACACACCACTATTTTATTCAAAATGACTGCCGTGGAAAATTTCTGCAACCAAATAAATTGAAGCCTCTAAAAAAAATGAGAATATTCAACGCTCGGTGTGTTTACAACCCTCAATCACCAATTTTGAATACAAACCTCCGCTAACAGCAGTGAGTTGAGACAATAAAGCTGGGCATATATTTGCATATCACAGAGCTGGTTGGAGCTAGGCGATAAAACGCATCAATAAATCTGGATAAACAAACCGAGGGCCTGGTAATGGCACGCACTGATACAGAGAAGGAGGGCTGCAGGTACTGCGGCTAATGGTGCTTCTTCAGTCCTTTCAAGCTAATCTAATCAGTGTTAGGTGTAATGATGCAAAGTGGTAAGCAAGCTGGCAGGTCTACATGATAGTTGTGGCGCTTCATAAATCTAGTAAAAGGAGTTCCCTCAGTGACAGGGATTGCTTTGTTGTTTTGATGTTGTTAGGATAAAACCTCTTGTACAATTAACCAGACAAGCAGTGCGTTGAAGTCGTGTGCTAAATCATAAACAAATTTCCTAAAATGCATGCAGAAGAATTGTGCATATTCAGTTATGTATGGTTTCAGAGACACCGTGCACCTACTTGTTTTGAAGGGACACCTGTGGCAGTCCCGGCGCACTTGGTGCCTAAACAAAACTTGGCATGGTAATGCAGTAATACAGTTCTCCTTTAGTATTGCCAGCTTCCTTGGCTATCATGGCGAGTAACAAAGTGAAATGGTGTAAAATGGCAATTTGAAAAACCTATCAAGTTTTTAAAATTTGCTTTAGGTAAAGACTCTTAAAATGGATTTAGGGTTGGCTGTTAAAAATTTCTTCAAGTGTGTTTTATATAATTTCCTATGACAACCAGCACAATTAAATAAGAGATAATAGACTCTGGCATGAAAATGTATCAATGGATCTTCATTTAATATAAAAAAACTTTAGTGTGATTTTGGAATGTCATTTTCATTGTGCATATATGATCTGGTTCCAGCGATTATTGAAAATACAGATGTGACTTTTACCAACAGTAGGGTTTAACTGCATACAATTTCAGCATTCAAAAAAGATCCAGCTTCATCGCTTTTACAACAATACCTTTTTTTTTTGTATTTAAATGCCCGATAATCAAAATGCATAACTGATTTTTAATTGTTGTTTTATCTCTGCCACAATGTCACAACTAAATTATGATTATTATGCCCCCCCCCCAAAAAAAATGCATAATGAATTTTTACTTTATTATTTTTAATTTATAAACATTCAGCTAAATGATTATTAATATGTTTACATTACTCATATATTATTGATAATTATATTAATAATTGTAATTAATCATTTTGATTATATTGTAAGTACATTAAAAATATGTATTGTTCGAACAACACATCAATCATTACCACCCCCTTTCTTACTAGTGAATATAAACAAACCGAGGGCCTGGTAGTGGCACGCACTGATACAGAGAAGGAGGGCTGCAGGTACTGTGGCTAATGGTGCTTCTTCAGTCCTTTCAAGCTAATCTAATCAGTGTTAAGTGTAATGATGCAAAGTGGTAAGCAAGCTGGCAGGTCTACATGATATTATATTGTAAGTACATTAAAAATATGTATTGTTCGAACAACACATCAATCATTACCACCCCCTTTCTTACTAGTGAATATCTTTAAACAAAATATATATACTGTATATATTGATTATAAATCTCTCTCTAGGCTAAATAACTATGCCAAGTTGCACCTTCCCTAAATGAGGGTTTTCTGCTTTTTAGATGTTTTGAATTGATAGTTTGAAAGGGCATGACACTTCTGTATGATTTAAAGATGGCCTATGGAGCTTCTCAAAATGTTTGCCAATTTTCCATTGCTATACTTAAAATGAATCCCATTTCTTGGCTACATGGTCCACTGATGAAACCTTTAAAAAAAAGTCCAAAATGTTTTATGCTCTGAACCTTAGGAAAAAGGAAGCTGCATAGTGGAGTCTGGTGCTGTCAGACACAGTTCATCCGGGCCTCAGACAGTCATAAATCGGGCACTGTCAGTTTGGTCTCATGATACAGGCAGAGGAACAGAGGTGGGCAAGGTCTGCTACAGCTGCACCAAAAGTCTCTCCCAGTGAGACACAAGCTGCCATGCATCTGCTACAGGGAAAAAAAGGAGACAGCTGGAGTCAGACGCACAGAGGGCCTTTCACACCGATCAGAACACAGAGAATCCGGGCTCATATGGACCCCCATGCCATCACACAGCTTATTTAATATCATGATTAATTTATAAGAGGATTTGTGTTCATGGGCTGCAAAAAGAAACTAGAATGAAGGCAGCGGTTAACTTGACTGCAGGCCAGGAATTAAGAAATTTCAACAGTACTATCCTCTCGTTCCAAACTAGTTTGGCATTTGTCCGTATGCAAGCACTGACCAGCTCCGGTCCAAAGTGCCAGATGTCCAAAAAACCCCTCTCTCATTATATCCTTGGACCTGGGTCAGACAGGTTGTGGCTCTCGAGGGGGGTGGCTGTCAACAACTATTTCAACTTTATCCATCATTTGGGAGGTGTTTGCGAAGCCATAGAGCACGTGCTGAAAAAGTGTTGAATCAGTGAAAGAGCTCGACTGTTTCAGTGACCCCCAAGGAGCTCATTTGCAGTCTTGGCGGTGGCCGTTTTCCCTTGATATTTGTGACCTGTGAGCGATGGCAGCTCATGAATCCAAGCTTAATACATCTAATCGAAGGCATTTCCATTTGAGAACAATGAGATTCTTTTTTTTTACCATGTGCGAGCATGTCTAAACGAATGTTTTCGTTTAGAGATGATCCGCTATGTGTGTCTCCTCTACAGCTGGCATTTACAACAATGCAGCATATGCCTTTTTCATACTACGGCACACAAACAACATACAAAGAAGCTACAAAAATCTACAAACAATGAGGCTAGCGCAAGCCCACGTAGCTCAAATCAAAAGGTTAACATTCCTGCATGATAACACCATGCTAGTGATCAGACCACATTCTGTTAATATTTTGAAACACCCCAACTATGCTTCTCGATGACAAGCAGGAAGGGATTTCACAAGGAATTCTCAGAACGACACAAAAGGAGTAATACCAAAAGGTTGTGCTTAGGAATGAGGTCATATATGTGTAGAATTATAGGCATTTTTAAACTCTAGCTCAGATGCTTAAGGCATGTGGTTTACTGACCCCGTTCCAGGAATACCTCAAAAAAGATTCTCTTTAATACACTGATAAATATTGAAGAAACAAGTGGATGGTGAAGGCAAGTTAGAACAAGGCTCTTGGGTGCTTAATGACCCTTAGAAAACATTACAAGAATACCCAGACAAATGTTTAATCTGTACAATTTTTTTTTTTTTTTACGCTTTGCTGGTTTTTGTTCGCGCCGGTAGTTTTGGACTTTATATTGACACGTAGGTGTGTAAAGTTTAATACTTTATCTAAATAAAGTAAACAACGTCATTGTTTTTAATAGTATTCAGATTTTTCTTTTAAAAAAAAGTGACAGTAAGGACACTTCAAACGATTTCTGTTTTAATTTATCTATCTTTTGATCTATCAATTCATCAAAGAATCCCAATATATCACAATTTCCACAAAAATATTAAGCAGCACAACTGTTTTAAAACAATTCAATGATTTCTCAATGACTTCTGATTCATGAGACACTGAAGAATGAAGTAATGGCTGCTAAAATTTCAGCTTTGCCATAACAGGAATAAATTACATTTTTAAATTACAATAACAAAAAAATATTTTTGTAAATATATTTCAGTGTAGTTATTTTAAATTGTAATAATATTTCACAATATTTTACATTTTACCAAATCATAATTTGTTTTTAATGACAGTGAGTGAGTGAGTGAGTGAGTGAGTGAGTGAGTGTGTGTGTGTGTGTGTGTGTCAGTGAGTATATGTGTAAATTTTTTTTTTTACTACCTCTACAAAATAACGAATGAACATTTAAAACATTTAAAAAGTGACTGAGGAAGCACTCAATAAGTGACAACAATAGTGTTCTTCAATAAAAATTTAAGCAGGTCTGCGGTTTCAACATAAAATCATGCTGAATCTACAGGGTCTCTGAAGTGCTGCTGTATGACACAGCCAGAGCAAACACCTGTTAACAATACTCCATTGTAAGCTCCTTCCACCAACAGAACAATGTGTAAACGGACATTCTTCACATTCCCTTCTTATTTTGAATTCTCTATTCATACAAACACATGAGCCATTAGTCAGACAGATATATGCTGACTTCAGTGTATTACCTAGAATTCATTTGGAGTGCTTGATTACATCTAAACACAATAGTTGTTCTTCATTTGAGCTCATTAAAATTCTTCAAGTTACAGTTTGTTTGGTCAACACTGGCTTTCACATACTCCGTTTAGTGTGTTAGTCTGTGTAACCCTGTTAAATAATGCATTTCTGTTAGTCTGTAAATGGAGCCAACTTGTCATAATAATAAACCAGTGCTGCTGCAATAGCTCACAGTCTGCCAGCCTACTATTTATTCTATAGATAATAAAGCAGGCTGTGTAAAAATCTGCCTCATTTGTGGATATTGGTACAGACACATCTGCCTCCAAGCCTCAAATTCATATTAATACCACAGTACCCTCCTTGCATCAAAGTTTATTATCTGAAAAAATGTCTTATGCTTGCCGCATGCCTCAAAAGACATGCGACTAGAAAGCTTATGCTGATCAGGGACTTGAAATGCAGGAAAATCTGGTCCAGTGGTTATTCACCCATTTAAGGCATGTGAGTCAAGAGACTACTCCGACTCCTTTAAAAAGCACGAGGGCCCAGAGAGGCAGCAGCTGAGGAGTACTGAGTGAAGAACAGCCAGAGCTGGACAGAATGACACTACGACAAATTAAAGCTGATTTCAGGGCTCTGTGAGAACGTTTGTTTGAGATGTCGATACGTCCAAAATGAGGATGCGCATGTAAAGTCGTGACCAGCCAGATAGTGGAAGTGATTTTTCTGAGTGCATTATAAGGATTTGGCGGTTATGTCAAATCCTTTATGGAGGAATAAAAAGATAATATGAAGAGAGAGAGAGAGAGAGAAAATAATATTATATAACTTACATCAAGTGTAATTATTGCTACTCTGTGAAGAAAAACATAAAAGAATTGGGCAAAAGTTAATTTCTTGTTTTTTTAAAAAACAATTGTTTAAAAATAATGCAAATCACAGGAAATTGTCTCTAGGCCATTCTTTCAGATTTAGATTGAGTTTATGCATGGGCGTCGGAAGCAAAAGAAAATGTGGGTGGGTCCTCTTCTAGAAAAAACATGACGGGAGTAGATGTCATTTCCTGTATTCTGGTGCCTTTTAATTAAACAATTGCTTTTATAGCCTAAACCGGTTACCACATACCTGGCAAGGTTTCACAAAAATTAAAACACAGCAACAAAAGTCTAGTAAGCTGTTTTTAACAAAAAATCCTTCCTCCGCCAAGTAGTTAATCCACAGCGACATGCAGCAGAATGTTGCTTTGTGTGACAAAGACAGATGTAATTCAAAATAGCAACAAAGACTACATGATGCCTTTAAAAACAACAGGCGAACAAATGATGAACATTCACTTGTTTAATGACAGTATGTGAGCACACAGCCAGACCCACCTGAGCAGCAGATATGCTAAGATGCTTTGTTTACCTTGCTGTGTTGCGGGAGTGCTGCAGGTGCGAGTAGTGAAAACATGGAATGGAGTTCAATTAATATGGACTAGGGCTGGGCAATTTTTCCGATTTTATCGATTAATTCGAATGTAATGTTTTGCCACAATTTTTTTTTTAAAGGGGTCATATGATGCGATTTCAAGCTTTCCTTTCTCTTTAGGAACCGAGATTTTAAATAGAAATATTACCAAACATCAGAACTAGACACTTTGACAATATGCTGGTGATAACAGTAAAGAGAAAAGAACGATCCAACCGCATGCATGTCGGCTCACGTGATTAACCGCTCACGTGTGACACGCTCATTTCGCGAGGCGCCATTCACAGAATGCGCTTTTGTGTTGATAAAGATGCGATGCGTGCAGAGGAATAGGAAAAACATGCAAGAAGATGATAGTTGAACTTCTCTTAACTTGAGCGCCACGTTTTTAAAATGCCGTTTTAATGTATGAGACGCTGCAAGAGACGTGAGCGCAACAGTCAAATGCGTCCATGTTTACATAGCAAAAACAATGGAAAAGCAGCGCAATCGAATAAAAAAAACCTGTAAATAACTACTACTGTATGTCTGATATTTCATGTTTTCATCATGGTGGCAGGCTGAAAGCTGCTGTTCATTGTTTTCACAGAACATTCATTGTTAATAGTCTACTGGTATTATACCTTCAGAAGTCAGAAAGAGCTTTATTACCAAGTATGCTTACACACACAAGGAATTTGACTTGGTGACAGGAGCTTCCAGTGCAGAAGAAAGTATGGAAATAGTGCAAACTATTGCAGCAGACATAGAAATTACACAGTAGAGATGGAGTATAACACTACTATAAGAAAAACAGAAAATTAAATAATGCACTATATACAGAAGTATCCCCTTGTTTTACATCATGTTGACAACTTCATGTGTGGTGCACTTGGAATAGAATTTTCTTCAACTAGAGGGTTAATAAAGAAAAAAGTTACTTGAATCATGTTGTAGTTACATTTTTAAGTTGACTAGTTCGAACGTTCTGGAAAAAAATCGAGATTTTATTTTTTTGTCAAATCGCCCAGCCCTAATATGGACTCTGAATGAGTCAAGTGGAATGGATTTGAAGAAGCAGCAGCGTGGAGGTCAAGGCTGTAGCTAAAACATGGTATGGAGTTTATTTATTAGGGCATTCCTCAAGTGGAATGGATTTGAAGAAGCAGCAGCGTGGAGGTCAAGGCTGTAGCTAAAACATGGTATGGAGTTTATTTATTAGGGCATTCCTCAAGTGGAATGGATTTGACTGACGGAGCTCTGAAAAGTGAACAGACATATGCGCTGATTTAGAGATGGTAAAAGTGAGTGGGTCCAATTATCATTGGTCTTAAAGTGGGTGGGTCTTGTCCCACCCACATACAATGGTTCTGACACCCATGAGTTTATGATAACTCCCAGGCAGACGACCCATCATGAAGTGCTACTGCCATCGTTTAATGCAGTGAGATGTTATGTATCATTTAAAGCTCTCCCAACTGCATGAACAACTGTATAACTCTGTAGAGGGCAGGCTAGGTTCAATTATTGACTATTTGATGCAAAGTTCCACCAACTTTACAACTCGCCCAATCATTATATAAACCAGCAGGGCTCCCAGGTGATCCAATAATGCACTGGATGAAAGACAACAGTCCAAAAAAACAATTAATATTTTTTTTCTATTCAAATTATTTACAGAAAGAATTCAGGAAAAATGTCAGGAAGAAAAAAGCAAGGAAGAAGGGAAGGAGGCAGGTAAAAATGCAAGCAAGAAATTAAGATGGAAGTAAGAAAGGATTTACAGAAGTCAGGAAGGAAGTATAAAAACTTAAAAAATTTAATTTTTTTTTTTTTTTAAATCATCAAAATAGATGGTATACATACGGCTGAAATAAAATGTGAAACAAAGTTTCCATGGAAATTAACTGCATAAGATCAAAACCAAAAATTTTAATTAGACTTGATACTGATTGATATTCCAGTAGCATTCCATACAATGAATATCAATACAGTGCTGTCTTGCAAGGGCTGCAATAATGATGTTCAATTATGAAGCACCAACTGGGAACAATATCTTCAGTGCTGTCATAATATAACTGATGAATGTTTCTCAGATGTACCATTTTGTCAAGTGTCATAGGACAAGATTTTACACCTTTCAGCACAAAGATGCCATACAAGATTATAAAACAAGATCAGCTCATCAAGTAAGGACAACCATGACAAAATAGAGAGATCATTGGTCATTATTCTAATTCTATTTAAACACTCAAGACACACACATCCACAGGGCTAAAAACGTAAAAACCTCTTTGATCTCTGAGACACTGTTCACATCAAAGGTTGCATTGAGTAGGCTATTCTAACGTCATTTCACTTTGATGGTCTATTATGATATGAATGTTAATAGGCAACAATGAAGTGGTCCGCTAACACAGTCTCAGCGAAACAGGTTCTATGTAACATCAGCTAAACTGGACTTGGAAAGTCTTTTGCATTTCTCCTCTTTAAGAATGTGGATTGCTAGTGGCCTTGGTTGCTCTTCATCTGGCCCTTCACCTTGGCTTCAAAGCCATAGCTAGTAGGGCTGCACGATAAATATCGCACGATATTTAATGCGCATCTGCTAGAATGCTGACGTAACAGGATGAGGCTAGCCAATTCAATAAGCTGTTAACAGACCTAACCATCATGGCTAGCCGATACCCTGCCCAGAGATCTTGACATCCATGAATTCTGATGAGGACATAGTGTACTAATCTCATGCAAGCAGGGTGTAGAGATGAGCTGCCGCAATGAGATAAGTGGAGCATTTACTGTACGCTGGCAAGCTTGGAAAAAAAATGCAATCATTCATTGTCATCTAATGCAGGATATTGTCTCTAGGCCATCCATTTCAGATTTAGATTGAGTTTACGATAACTCCCAGACAGACAGCCCATCATGAAGTGCTACTGCCATCGTTTAATACAGAGTGAGATGTTATGTATCATTTAAAGCTCTCCCAACTGCATGAACAAATGTATAACTCTGTAGTGCCAGGCTAGATTAAATTACTGGCCATTTGTTGCGAAGCCCCAACC
The DNA here is from genome assembly GCF_001515625.1 of Sinocyclocheilus rhinocerous. Lineage (NCBI taxonomy): Eukaryota > Metazoa > Chordata > Actinopteri > Cypriniformes > Cyprinidae > Sinocyclocheilus > Sinocyclocheilus rhinocerous. The sequence goes on from NW_015653472.1 coordinate 2,576,045, forward strand.
ATTTTACAACTCACCCAATCATTATATAAACCAGCAGGGATGTTCCAGGTGGGCCACTGATTGAAAGTCAAATGTCCAATAAACCATTACATGCTTTTTTCCTAAGCAAATTATGCATTTATAGAAACCCAGTGAAGCATGGCATCAGGAAGTCAGGAAAAAAAGTATAAAAGGAAGTCAGAAAGGAAGTACAAAAGGAAGTCAAGGAAAATGACAGGAAGAAAAAAGGAAGGAAGAAAGAGAGGCAGGCAGGTAGGAAGGCAAGGAAGAAGTTAAGATGGGAGTAAGAATTGAAGTTTGGAAGTAAAAAAGGAAGTACAGAAGGAAGCCAAACAAAATGTAAGGAAAAAAGGAAGGAAGAAATGGAAACAGGCAGGTAGGAAATCAGGAAGGAAGTCAAGATGGAAGCAAGAAAGGACACATGGAAGTCAAAAACAAACTACAGAAGGAAGTCAAGAAAAACAACTGGAAGAAAAAAAGGAAGGAAGAAAGGGAAATAGGCAGGTAAGACATAAGGAAGGGAGTCAAGGTGGAAGTAAGGAAGGATTTACAGAAGTCAGTAAGGAAGTACAGAAGGAATTCAGGAAAATTTCAAGACAAAAGGAAGGTAGAAAGGGAAACAGGCAGGTAAGAAAGCAGGAAGGAAGGAATAAAGATGGAATAAAGAAATATGTATAGAAGATAGGAAGGAAGTATAAAAGGCATCAGATGGAAGGAAGACAGGGAGGCAGGCAGGCAAGAAATCAGGAAGGAATAATCAAAAGAAGTCAGGAAAAAGGAGGCAAAAGGTAAAAGGGAGAAAGAATACTTTCTAGACAGATAGAAAGGCAGGAAGAAAGTTTAGATTCAATAAGGGACGTTTGAAAGGAAGTCAGTAAAAAATGAATAGAAAAGGGAAAAAGAAAAAAGGAAATCAGAAAGGAAGAAAAGTGAAGAGATGAAGAGAAGAAAAGGAAGTGAAGAGAAGAAAAGAAAAGAAAAGGCAAATAAGAAGGAAGTACAGGACTGGACCATACAAGCAACAGATATTGCCATAATTCATATGATTTTGGGAAGTAATTTCCCCTCTTAAAGAATCGCCACTGAACCACAAATAAGTTCTCACTTCAGCTAGTAGCTCTCTCTCACCCTACAATACCATTTCCAAGGCATGCTGGGATATTGGGAATCTGGGAAAATGCAGTGATCAGAATAATCTGAAAAACTCACATGCAGCTGCTCCAGTGACATTATAGAGGAGAGAGGCTTAAAATCCCTCCACATCCTCTAAATGTTCTCCAGGGTCAGACGATGACTTTGCCATGTTGAGGTGGGCAAACACAGCAGTGGTTTGAGATTAGCGCCGGCTAGCAGTCATTCAGTCAGCGTGCTGTTAGCATGAATTAAGATTCACATTCTGAGGGGATGAGGAATGTTTAGACAGGTGAGAGACGACTTCAGCAGTAAAACTAACATCAGTTTAAAATAATCAACAGACACGGCAAGAAGAGCCTTCTGTAAATAAAGCCATACGAAGCATCTGTGATAACGCTACATACGAGCGGCAAGAAACATCTGCCGAGATCTGAACAATCACAAAGTGAGCAAACAAATAGCTACCGTCTACACAGCCCTCAGGACCACACAAATCCTATCAGTGTAATTACCTTTCATCTCAAAAGGGCACTAGAGAGGAACAATCCATATTCCTGTCCTAATTTCTCATTTTCATGCAAAAGCATGCTCACACACACATCGAGTGATCCAGAGAAGGGCAAGTTATTTGCAGGCATTAAGACTTCAAAAGGCCATCACTTCTCATTCTCCGGTGGTATGCACACTAAATGCTGCACAAGAATAATAAAGACCCCTGGATCACAGAAACAGTCACAATAAGGCAAACGGGGTGGGATATTATATCACAGACCACCTCCCTGTGCTCTGAAGAAATAAATTCGGTTCATTATCTTTGTTACAGTGTTTGCTTTGTCCACTCAGGAGACCTCATGCATGCTATTGTGATGTCTTAGGCTTTTCACATCACACGCAAGCAGTGCATGCTGCATAACAGGGTTGCATCTCTCTACCCTTAAAATTAATCAATTTCTTCTTTACTGCATTGAGTACTTTCTTTAATAATGGCCATAAATTATAAAAAGGCTATTGGGAGTGAGCCATAAAATCTCATTTACACAAGGATGAGAAGCACATTTTCATCCAAACGCTATTTAATCCACACTATCCACCTTGATGTAACTGATGAGCACCGACATGATGGATTCTAACCTCCATTAGGATGCTGTCGTGTTCTGGTCTCCATAGAACTCCATGTTAAAACGGTGTAATAAGATCAACTGAATTAATTAAGCAAACTTTTTCAGTGTAACCAAATATAAAAATGTGTGCATAGTTATGAGGTGCTGTTGCTGGCTGCCACATTAACAGCAATAAACTTCAGGAATTCCCGTAAAGTACTTGTTTTGCACACCAGCAAATCTGTCCGTGTCCAAAAGTGTGTCCGTTGCATTCTATGTCAAACACTGACATGAGAAAACGAGCATGGCTTGCAGCACTTAAGTTAAAACGCTTTGTGTGAAATAATAAAATAATGTGCTTAAACAATGTGTGCTCTAATCATTTCATGGACAAAATCCTCCGAACCTCACCCGATTGGGAGCTTTATGTAGGATAAATTGTGTGTTTTCAATGCAGCTAACTTCGGGCCGCTTCATGTCATCTACCCACTCATTTAAACTTTGACAGGTGAGTTACTGCAGAAAGACAGTCATTGCGACACTGTAAAGTGATGCACATGGCGCCAAAGTTTCTTTTTTAAAACCATTTTTATAGGTTTAACGTTATATTATCAGCTTGGAAAATGTGTTAATTTGACTAGATGCACCATAGGCTGAAAATGTAAAGCATCGGGCGAGACTTCCGTGTTCAGGAAAAAGGTGGATAGCAAAAGACAGTCATATCAAAGTTTACATAATCTTTTCTGAAATAGCGAGAGCAATAGCATTGGAGTGAAAGAGTGAAAATAAGTTTGCTGGCACTGGGAATCGAGATCAAAACACAAACCAAAACCAAAACAAATAAAAAACAATACAAAACTAAAAAAAACTAAACTAAACTAAAAACAACAAAACAAAAAACAAAACTGAAATAAAAACTACAAATTAAAATACAAAACATTTACAATAAAAATATATCATATAAATAAAATTCATTTAAAATTTAATGAAAATATATTTAAACAAGATGAAACAAAATTTTTAAATTTAAACAAAATAAAATATTTAAACAAATCAAAATAAAATGAATCGAACTGTCCCCACATCTCACCAAGCTTTTTTTCCAGTTATTTTTCTCATTCTTGTGCAAATTAATGAGATGAAAAACAATGCAAAACATCCGCTTTACATGTGCACAGATCAGGGATTTTCAACCTAGCAGTGTGCGCTGGGCTTTATAAGCCCTGGAAATCACCTTCCCAGCTCTCTGATGTTTTGTATTGTTCTATCTCCTTATCAGCTCCACAGCTGCTTTCCTCCTAATCCAGATCACTTTTACTCATTCAGTAAAGCTCCTTCAAGTCACAACCAAGAGCAACAGGAAATCTCCCTCTTTTTATCCTCCTCACTTGTTGATGACGGGCACTCACACAATCAAACAGTCTGTGTTCATTTGTCACTTAATTATTCATGTCCATTCCCCTCACAGCATAATCATCCTTTCATTTCCTGTTGCCGCATAAACCGACAAACTGCAGACGATTGCTGCGAATCAGACCAAAAATATCAAAGCCCACTCTGTTTGACAATAACAGTACTTGGGGGATGAGATATCAGATCATCGTGTAGAAAAACACCTCCCAGGCTGCTTCAAAGAACCTGATCTGCCATATGGATTTCAGCTGGAGGGGCTAAATGCACATGTTGGCATGGGTCACACTGACCACGCATCTCTAGGGGGCATAAATATCAGGAATGTGGCTTCTCTGATACAAGCCACAGAAATACACAACTGGCTCTTCTTCAAGAGTGTGGTGTCCCTGAAATGGAAAAAATGGCTCTTGGGATTGCGGACGACACTAAAAGAAACAACTTTCTCGTTCTTCAGCATTCTACAGTAAAGATACAACACATCTGTGAAAATAAATTGAAAAAATAACATCACTAAAAGCCACTTTTACGCAGCTAAGAGAGGCATGTGATGTCCACATTTTAGACGGGTTTTTTTTAGTGCTCGTTCCCACAGGCGCACTCTCATTTCCATGTCATCGCTTGCCATTAAGTCTCCACAGACAGATAAACAGTGCTGGAATGGTGGAATATTCCACACATCACAGGCCGTGACAAGTGCCGGTGCAACAACAGAAGCCCTCTGCATACTCCCGCTGACAGCGAGGCTGATAAAGGGATTGAGCGCATGAGACGGTTTCTGCTGGGAGAGGTTTGAGATATGCCTTAATATTCCAAGCAGATGCTCCTATCTTGGGCTCCGCCGCCTGCACCCATTCCCCCCACCACCCCCACCCATGCATGGGCGACTGGGATGTGTGAGCAGATTCGGGAATGATTCCAGAGGGGTGGCATATGGATGCACCGTCAAAAATACTTCAGTTGTACTTCTCGTGGGGAGCAATGAAATCTGTATGACATTACTTAAAATGAAACTACGGATGCAGATGTATGAAAATGTGTCTGGTGGAGTGGTAATTTAACAAATTATGTTTTACCTCATAAATGCTGCAATCAGTTCCTTACCAGTCTACAGGCTGACTGAAGTGTTATATGTCACTATTCCTGCTGAATTTCTCTCAGTGGGGTGGTGGCATATCTTATGCTGCAAAAAATGTACTTCTAAATAAGGTTTTAATAAGCCTTTTTTGACTTGTTTTCAAGTATGAAAATATCTAAAAATCCTTAAAACAAGATACATATCTTATGTAGGGAAAGTTCACCCAAAAATGAAAAATTTGTCATCATTTACTCACCCTCAAGTTGTTCCAAACCTGTAGAAGTTTCTTTCTTCTGCTGAAAACAAAAGATATTTTGAAGAATGTTGGTAACCAAACAGTTGATGGTAGCCATTGACTTGCAAAGTATTTTTCTTTCCCAACTGTTACTAACATTCTTCAAAATATCTTTTTATCTTCTGTCATCATTTACTCACCTTCATCTCATTCCAAACCTGTATGACTTTCTTTCTATATTTTGTAATATGGATGTCATTGGATATAACCCCTGTCTACTCCATAAACTACTGTAATCAAGCAGCAGAGAACGAAACAGATTTACCTCACACTGCATAGCTGAAGAAAAAAGGGAGACAGTACAGCTAGGCCTGTCACGATAACTTTTTGTTGTGCGATATATATTGCCCCAGAAATAACTGCGATAAGCGATATTATTGTCATTTTAAAAACCATTTTATGCCACTGAATATATAATCATAATGTAACAGCATAATAATGCAAGAAGGCCTACACACTTCCAAATGACAACAAACTTTTAATTTTTAAGAATATTTAGGCTAGATCATGGAAATTAAGTATCACAATATTAGATACCTTAAAGGTGACATATTATGCCCCTTTTTACAATATGTAATATAAGTCTCTGGTGTCCCCAGAATGTGTCTGAAGTTTCAGCTCAAAATACTCCACAGATCATTTATTATATAATTTTGAAAATGCCTATTTTGAGTGGAAGCAGAAACAAGCTGTTTGTCATGACTCAGGAGAGTATGCAAGTAAAGACAATAAGAACAAGAAAACCTTCATCTCATTCCAAACCTGTATGACTTTCTTTCTATATTTTGTAATATGGATGTATTTTTTGTACATAAAAGTCAAAGTCAGTGGGGTCAGTGTTGTTATTATATGGACAAAAACAGTTTTCTTCAAAACAAATCATTTGTGTTCCACATTTTGATAATGGGTGAATAAATGATGACAAATTGCATTGTTATATTAACTGTCCATTTAAGACTTCTTTTAATCTTGTGTCTATAATGTTCTTTGTCTTACCGCACTGGCAGATTTATATTATATTATATTGTATTGTATTGTACTTTTTTTTTTAAATCAGCCTGAACATTTAAAGATACATTGTCTGAAAACAAGTCTTAATATCTTATTTTGTGTTTCATGAAGTACAGTAAAAAAAAAAACACATTAAGAAGGTTTTTTTTTTTTTTTGCAGTATACAGGAGGAATCTTGTCCTGAAAATGAACAACTTGTGAAAAGCCACACTTGAAAATGAGTGTTCAACAGAAAAACAGTTTTATTTGCTTCTTTGAGGCAGGTTGAAACATGCAAACAACACACTCTGAATTACACAAGGCCGACTAATAAAAAAGGCCGGTTTGAAAGGAGGATGAAATGATGATGGGAGAGAAAATACATTTTGCTCCTGTCAAATCTGTGTAACAGCCACTGGAGATGATTACCACTGAAAAATGTATTTCTTATTCTACCATTGTATGAAACGTTGGGAAAGGGACTGAGGGTGTTTACATAAAAAAAATTGCATGAATGTTGTTTGTGACTAAGCAATGAGCCCGAGGCCCTCAGAGAGATTAGCAGACTTGAACAGAATGTTAAAGCAGCTGTGGTACACTTTTATAGGTGTATGTCAGCAGCAAACGTGCAAGTAAAGTTATACGACCGCAGCAGCTGCTTGTGACAGACCGCTCATAAGCTGCGAACATTTTAAAGGAAACCACATTAAAGCTTCCTCCCTGTTCTTCAAAGCTGATATAACCCCTGTCTACTCCATAAACTACTGTAATCAAGCAGCAGAGAACAAAACAGATTTACCTCACACCGCATAGCTGAAGAAAAAAGGGAGACAGTACAGCACACGTCCCAAAAAAAGTACAGTACAATAATGCTGAAAATGAGAAAATGTTCTGTTATGGTCTAATAAAATGAGGCATTTGATCCTTTGTCATGACTCAGGAGAGTATGCAAGTAAAGACAATAAGAACAAGAAAACGTTGCCAACAACATAGTATGAGTATCAAAACAATTGCTGCTTCATAATGCCACACAGCATCATAACAGGAGGACTAATGTAAGTCAGTCTGTGAGTCAGTAATGATACTATTGTATTTTAGAGTATGTAAGTATTATGTATTGATTAATTTTTTATATTTTTAGGGTGACAATTTTACCATCAGTCCAGGGACTGCAGATGCAAAATAGCCTTCTGGCTAATTCTGGCACATTGTGCATTTATGTATTGTTGATGTGCATTGTCCCTGTTAAATAAACCTGAAATAAATTTTTTAAAAATACACTGACTTCCTCACCCTTCCTTCGCTTGCAAATTAACACAATGTGTGGAAATTGCACCACTGTGGTCAATCAAGGCCGCACTCAGACAATGGCTTTGAGCACAATTTCACAGATGTACTACAAAAAAAAAAAAAAAAAACTTCATCTGGTCAGGATGTATGACAGCAGTGCTTTTTTTTTTTTATTCTAATGCAAATTCATGGTTATGAAATTCAGAGCAGATGCAATGACTCTGCTCAGAGATTAAGCACTGAAATTTGTCCAATATTAAAATATGTTTACTTATTTATCTATTAAGCAACTATTAAGGTAAAATACAATTGGGTCCAAAAGTCAGAGACTGCTAACAGAAATTTCAAAGTAATTTCAAAGTAATACATTTTTTTTTCCCCCAACACATTTTTCACATATTATTACAAACTATACACACGTCTTCACCAGTGGTCACCAACCTGGACCCCAGCTTACAGTTTCTACAGTTTAAATGAGCAGCATGTCAAAACTGTCAACTGAGCTGTACACACAACAAGCATTCAGGGTCATTTATATTCTTTTGCTGTTATATCACCTAATATTATTATGCAGCTCCAAATGTGCTTAATTAAAAAAATTTTTCCAGTCACTTCTGCTTTAGCTCCAAAAGCCTTATCCTTGAGGACTATTTTATTTTATTTTTTTATTTTACAAAGTATTATTGCTGTCCACATGTAAATGTATAACTCTTCCATAAAATTATTGTCTGGACCGCCACTGGGAACAAAATAAAAAGGCTGGACCTCTTAGAACTTTAACTGAATACCCCTGGTCTACACAAATGTGCAAAATATAATATTTATCATTCACTTACGTCATAACATTTCAAATCTGGATTTTAGAATTGCGAAGAAACCAATTTTTCAGTGTAGTCTTTTGGACACTACTGCATGTGAGCGGGTTGGCAGAAAAGGTGTGGGGGTGAAGAACAGGAAAAACGGAGGAGGACATGACAGGTTCGAGTGAATATGTAGGAGGCCAAGAAGCTTCACGCCATGGAATAGATAAGACTGGAAAAGATGAGCAGGAGCCACAAGTCCACTGGGCAGGAAAGGATGCAGCTGAAGCTGATAGGGAGAAGCTCTGTAAATGTGCTCTCATCGGCACAGAAAACTCACCGATATGGCAAACTATGCCTTCTAACTTTAGACCCTTCAAAAAATTTGTCTGCTTGAAAAGGAGAAAACTTTACATTTTCCTTCCTTGCACTGTTTCCATTCATTCATTCATTCATTCATTCATGTATTTATTAAGCACCAATAAACACAACAGCAGTTGACCATAGTGCTGTACAAATAGAGATAAGATAAAAGATAAAAAGATAAAAACAATAATAAAAGATCATGTCAATGAGAACAATAATTAAAAAAAAACATACAAAGTTTAAAAAGTCAAAGTAAGAAAATAAGATTTCAATTTAGTTTAAAAATTACAGACAGAATTAGAAGTTTTCACAGATAAATGAAGGCTATTCCATAGCCTCGGCCCAACTATTGCAAATGCACGATCACCTCTTGCTTTTAATCTAGGCTGAGACAAAGGGTAGTTTTTTTTTTTTGTAGATCTCAGACATCTTGTTGGCTTTTTTCTTTTAATAAGTCAGACAGATAAGAGGGTGGCAGATGATTTAGGGATTTAAAAACATACCAATATCTTAAAATCAATTTTATAACACACTGGGAGCCAGTTTAAAGTCTTTAAGATCGGAGTAATATGCTCTCGCTTACGAGCCCCAGTTAAAAACCTGGCTGCATCATTTTGAACCATCTGGAGTCATGATATAGAAGACTGGGGAAGACCAACATATAAAGAATTACAATAGTCCAGACGCGACAAGACAAAGGCATGTGTAACTCTCTCAAGATCTTTAAACAATAACCAAGACTTGACTCTAGAGAGAAGTTTTAAATGAAAAAAACTTGACTTCACTACTGTGTTAATATGTTGATCAAATTTTAGGGAGGAATCTAAAAGGACTCCCAAATTTTTCGCAGTTGGTTTGATGAAGGAGTTCAAATATCCCAGATTATGGTTTACATTGGCCTTATTCACCTGAGGTCCAAACACAATAACTTCTGTTTTACTAGAGTTTAAGCATAGATAATTTAAAGACATCCAAGATCTAATGTCCTCTAGACATGCAACCAGATTTCCCAACCATTTCATGTCTTTTTGCTTCAGAGGCAGATATATTTGTGTATCATCCGCATAAAAGTGATATGACACTCCGTGCTTCCTAAGGATATTTCCTAGTGGGAGCCTACACAAAGAAAACAGGGTTGGGGCGAGAATGGAACCTTGGGGAACACCACAAATCAAAGGAGCAACCACTTGACCATGACTTTAACCATGCGCTACCATTTCGGTCAATTTTACACCTTTGCAACCAATTCATCCCACTAAAGTTGGTATAAATGCCAGCAGCACCTCTACTGAGCTCTCTAGACTGGCCTAGGAGTCTTGAGCCCAGCCACAGGATGAAGGCTCTTGAGCTTCATATCAGCCGTGTAGAGCACTCAGCCAGTGTTACTTGCAGCTCGAATTTAAGGCTAAATGGCCTCCTGGTACAATCTGATCCCTTTGAGCTGGCCTCTTCTATGGACTCATCAATGATTGAGATGGTATGAATTAAACATAAACTGAGGGACAGAGAAAACACTTCCTGTTCCTGCATCAGAGGCCAAACACACCATGGCCTCTGATGCAGGAACATTTAAGAAACTCAGTTGATCTTTCTTTAGAAGTAAATATGAAATTAGTGATGCACCACAATTATTATCCTACAGAATAGTTTCAACAGAATCTAAATTTAAACCTAAGTGTAAAAACAAATCTTTTGGAGCAAGTTTATAACAGTTCCTACTCCTAGAGTGAAATTAGAACCTCTTATAATTGTTTGGTTGACTCCTCTTTTGATTAGATTGCGGTCTATACAGATTATGTGTTATATACAATATTTTTACAATGTTTGTGATGTTTATTTTACTATGGCTGTTCAGCTCAGTGGCCAACTACTGTTGTTTTTACTATGTTTTATAAAGAAAATGTGTTTTTATTTGAATATTTACATTCTAGCTGATATCATGTTCTGTCCAATAAAATCTGGAACCATTTTATCTAAATAAACAAAAAATAAAACTACCAACTAAAATTACTCATTTTAAATGCTACACGGGAATTTAAATCAGTGTTATTCTAGTATAGGGCTGTGCAATATATCGAAATATCGCAAATGTACATATCGCAATATGCATATCGCTACAGCTTGCAATATTTGGGGCCATGAACAAAAGACAAAGAGAAAATCACTCACTGCTCTTACCTAAATAACTTTTGTAGCTTAAATCGCATTTTTCTTCAATATCGCACAGCCCTATTCTAGTATAATTTCTATACTATTATAGTTTTTGTTAATATTTTGAATTAGATATTTTCTGTTTTCTATTTAATTTTAGTTAAGTTGTTTTTGTCGTTTTATTAGCTTTTTTTTTATTATTAATTACAATTAATTAGTTTTATTTATTAGTTTTCATATTAACTTTAGTTACTGTAACTATATTAAGCCTGATTTAAGAACACAACATTTTAATGTACAATAGTAAATGTGGATATTAATTTTAAGATCCGCTAAAGATCACACAGATATTTTAAGTGTTAGAAAGCAAATGTAAAACCAAAGGAAACGAGAATGTACATGTAAAAATCTGATATCAAATATTCAATACAAGTCAATTAAAATATAAAAATGCATAAAATCATTGCAGATAATGACCAATCATGTTGGCTGAGTAAATCTTATGAAATGTTATGTGTTATTTCATTTTTTATTTTAAATCAGCCTACTTTTTCCTCTTCCCAGCTTAATATGCATAGACAAAAAGTAAACCCAACATACTTTAGCAACACCGAACATTTCAAATAGCATACAAGCTTTCAGGTGTCCAGTCCTCTTGCTGAGTCACGAGCCAGACAGCACAGCACAGATTTAAGAGAGTAATTGAATCAACTAGACTTGGACTCGGTTCAAAGCTGCAGGCTTAGGCAGCTTTAACAAACTCACACTACGTTAAAATAATCAGTAAGAGACATTTGATGCTAACCCGTTCACTAATGCCAATTTACACTGATTAGGAAGTGCGAGGAGAGCTACATTTTCATATTAGGTAATCCACTCTACTTCTTTTGCAAGCCCAAAATAAACAGATGTAGAGAGTGCCCATAGCAATATAAAGCTCTCTGATTAAAATCATCTCCAAAAGAGCATTAAAATGGCATAAAGAAGTCGAATGGTGATCCTTCAGGCAGGCTAACACGCTAAATGAGGTGGACAGTGGGCGAAGGGGGGAGGCTGGGAAGTCAGACGACATCTGTGCTGCAGGAAAAGAGGATTACAAACACAAAGTTCAAAGCTCTAACTGTTTAAAGTGTTTACACAATTTCCAGCTGAATGCATACCTATGGCATCTGCATCAACTTTTGCTGACATATAATGATGTCAAGACACTGTGATGTTACAAAACAAGCCTATGCCCACGTATACATTCTGAAAGGTCACACACTCTTAAAAGAACAATAAAAAAAAAAAACACTCGTTCACTCTAAACTTCCTGAAATTTTAATTCTTACGTTAAGATCTGACAAGTGCATGGTTTGAGATCGGAACCGAAATTCTGGTGACTAAACAGATAAGATAGGATTCTGAGTTAGGATGAGTCTGTAATATGATCCACAGACAGGTCGGGTTACACAATAATGCGATGTTATTCTAGATTCCTACCTTATCTGTTTAGTAACCATGGAGATTCATCTTGAAACATGATAGAATTCTGTCTGCATTTTACGGCCTCTGATCCTCACCTGTCCTGAAGCCTCAGGTCTCAGCTGCCTTTTGTAGATCCTCATTATTTCTCTTCAACAAACACAAGATTAACAGTCCAATACACCTGTAAACACTTGTAACTTGGCTTTAGCAGCTTAAATAAACCTTGGGAGTCTTGATGGAAAGTAAAAGTATCTACCAGCAAGACGATTAATGAAATTGTTGTGGCTGCCCACAAACAGAAAGCATCTAGTGGTACCAAAACTTCCTCATGATGGATAGTCTCAATTTCCTCCTGTTGTGGGAACTGTGATAAATGGCTTCAGTTAAAATCCACTTTTTCCTTGAGAGTCCCATTTAATCAAAATGCCAGCTGCATAATTATAAGCAAATGCTAGTAATAGAATACGAGGTTGATATTGGCTAAAACCCTGAGAAGCTGCCTAACTATTAATTTTTTACCTGAAATGTTCTAAAAACTGGGTTATCTTGTTCCGTTGTATATTTGTAAACTATGAGTTAGCGTCCTTATTTGCATATTTATCAGGTCAATAACATGATAGGACAACAATAATAATGCGTGGGAATTTTGCCATCCAGATATTCTCTGATTGCGTTTTGACTTCTAGTCAGGTCTTGTTTATTTATATAGCACTTAACAGAATAGAATGCTTCAACACACTTCACAAACAGGAAAATAACTGTGTTATTAAACATTCCTCAAAAACCATCACTGCAGTTATCACGACAGCGCGTGAAAGTTTCTCAGACTGCACAAAGTCTATGAATATTTAATGAGGTGGGCACTGAGGCAGTTCTTGATTGGTTGTCTGTTGCTAAACAACATCTTGTAACATTCAAGCACTAAAAGCTACGCTAATTCTCTTTCAAAATTACAAATATTAAATGTAGCTTAACACAGGCTTAAAACTAGCACTTACTCGGATTTTACAAGGAAACCTTGGGTTCAGTGTAGTGTGAAAAACTGTTGTCTCGGTTGGTAGACACTAGCAATTATGTTAACAAACTAACCTGGCTTTGCGGTCTTCAGACGGAGGGGTTCGCGAAAGTGACGGATGACGGCGAGGGTGTCTCGGTTTGTCAGTCCGCTGACAGGCGTGCCGTTCACCTCCAGAAGCACATCTCCGGGACCAGGTAGCCTGCCGACATGGCACACTAACGCGTCCGACAACTCCTGTCCCAGATGCGGGAACTCTCCGTGCTCGGCTCCCCCGCGTATCTCCAGCACGGCGCTGAGCTCCCCGGCGTTACCCCACGAAACGGCGCATTCCTGCACTTTACTAGACCAATGTTTCTTCTTTTTCAGAGTCTTGGACATGATGAATCCCTTTCGTAAAAGAGTCTTTTTTTTTAAATGATAAAAACAGGTTATTTCCTAATGCAAACGCGTTTAGAGAGCAGTAAAGCAAAGCGACTTAATTCCCATGTCTTGGTGGGGGAAAAAAACGTTTTAAAACTCCTTGAAATATATTCCCTGGATGGTTCAGTCAAAAACCACGTAAATTCATCGGAATTGAATCACGAGCTCACACGAAGGTAAAAGGGCTGTTCATTGCCTTAAAATCTATGGTAGATCTCACTGCTCACTGAGAAGTGTCGCCAAATATCGTCTTCAAACGATCCAAACAAGCGCTTTCTAGGAGAAAAAAACACGGAAATAGCAATAAACTACCAGCCGAGGCTGGACAGCCTACTTTATCCAGGCACATAAAAATAATACAGCCTCAAATCGCTTCGTAATACCGGCTGATGAATGAAACGCCATAGCAAAACACTCACATCCGTGTGTAATCTCTCGCGATGTAGGGCGACTGTTGTGAACTTGGGTTTCGCGCACCTGTTCCAGTGACATCAGCTACCGGCGCGTTCACGTGAAACGACGAACAACAATATACCTGGATCGGGGAATACACGATACAAACTAGGTCCACTGTCCAACGACCTTTGGTCCTTGTAGAAACGCCCTTGTGTGTGTGTGTGGAGCTGTCAGCGCCCGTCGGTGATTAATTGTAGGCGCAGCTTTGCAACTTTGTAGTCACTAGTCATTTTCACCTGGTTACTTGTCTTGCGCCAAACGACAGCAGCGACTGTCAGAGGCGCACACCGACACCAATGCAGAGTGGACGAGAGCAGAGCAGCCAATCAGAGCGAGGGGGCGGGCTTTCCCATACTGTTCACAATACTAAACGGCCTCTCTGCCATGCTGCCAGGCCTGAAGGAATATGTTAGAAAAGTTAAGGAAAAATGCACTTGCTGCCTTAAAAGTAAATGTGCCCCTACAGAGTCTTTGATGAAAAAAATAATTATATATAAATATAAATATTTATATATAATATAGATAAATATACACTAAAGGAGGTAGAGCTTTTTCGCATTTGGCTCCCAAACTCTGGAATAGCCTTCCTGATAATGTTCTGTACAAATAAACTTGACTTGAATTGAATTGAATATATATATTTGATAGTAAGTGTAAACCAGGGGTTTTAAAATACAGTCATCAAACCCTCATCCAGACTTTTAACCAATCCACAGACCCTCAATGATTTTCTTGATGAAACTTCATAACAACATTCATAGTAAAAATAATAGTTTATTTGTGTAGCACCTTCAACAAGTGCAGCTTAAAGTGTTTTACAATAAACAATACAGGTTCCAAGTGCTTCACGTGAAAGCAAAAAATTATTAATAGAACATAAGGTTAAAGGTGAATCCACTGTGAGTTAAAAGTTAGAAATGTAATTAAATAGACCTTGAATTATGTTTATATAGGCCTATCATCCTAAATAAATTTTTCTATTTAAACCCTCTCCACTTCACTGAACCCTGGATGTAAAGAAAATAAATGAACAACTTCATAATATATTGTTCTGCTATTATGGGTTCGTGTGTTGAACAGCTGTGCATATACTTTGTAATTTCACACCACCTGTTACACATTTTTTGCACATCAACATGATTCTTGTATAATGTTGTTTTACAATATCAACATGCTATTTCTTTCTTGCATTAAGAGTAGTTTTAGAAAGACAATACAATTAAATTATATTATATGGCATTCTTCGTATCAGGCAATAAAATCAGATTAAAGCTAAGCTTCTAGACGTAATTGTTGTATAATAGTGCCACCTGCTGCTGTAGTATAGAATTGCACTCTGTACAAAGAGTAGGGTAACTTGCGAAGGTGCCCCCAAGTGTAAACAGTGTACATTTACTTTTAGGTAATAACATATTTAGATGTAAGTTTGGCATGTGCAGGATGATGATGCACCAGCCAATGTGTTAATAAGGGAATGGAAATTGAATAATTGTACATTTTGCGTTATGACAACTACATTAGCAAATGTATCTAAGAGGCCATCTTACCTCACTGCTGGCAAGAAGTGTTCGACAATTTAGTTTGTCAGAACTAACTGACATGGCAGAATCCAAGGAAAAGATATAAATCTGAAAGGTAAATTTACCGTATGATATAATATAGGTATATGAATCTATAAATATTTCATTGGCCATATTTTAATAGATATGTCATAATAGCAACACTATCAATTCAA
The DNA here is from genome assembly GCF_001515625.1 of Sinocyclocheilus rhinocerous. Classification (NCBI taxonomy): domain Eukaryota; kingdom Metazoa; phylum Chordata; class Actinopteri; order Cypriniformes; family Cyprinidae; genus Sinocyclocheilus; species Sinocyclocheilus rhinocerous. The sequence continues at coordinate 2,591,755 of NW_015653472.1, forward strand.
ATTGAATGATTTCCTATATAGATTAAATGTACATCTAACTCATGGAATTATTGAATAATAACTTCATAAATGACAATAAATATTATATAAAAAAACAAAACAATACTAGTAACAACATCCCGCTCTGTGCCAATTCTAGAGGGGCCATCTGACCCCAAGAGTCTAATTTTACTTTTTCACTTAAAAATAAAAGCAGCATTTCTTTCCTCTACAGATATAAAAACATTAATGTGTCACAAATCTTAAATCTGACTTTTTTTAATAGACACAAAAACCTTAAATATTCAACATGTTGAATTTGACTTCAATTCAGAAAAAACAAAGTACTCATGGCAACAGTTAAAATGGTTCAGTACTTAAGTTAATCATTAAGTCAGATGTGCAGTCAGTCACCCTCACGGTCATTGCTCTGAAAGTCAAAATCAACCTTCATGCTCAAACAAGGTGCCTCTAACAAAAGCAGCCAAAAAGATACTTTTCCACCTTTATTCCAGTAAGGTAAGGATGATATGCACTCACAATATACAGATATACACACAATATCTGTATACAGCAAAGAAACAACATGCTTGGAGCAAGAGACAGTTTCTGACATCGATCAAATACATTTATTTTCTCTTAAGATATTTAAATATTATGGTCCTTAAAGTCTTTAATTTCAGCTCTATAACATATGTACTGTATTTTTGAAAGATCATTCTATTGAAATGATTGTGCTAATGTCATTTGTCAAACCAGTTTTGGAAATGTTAAAGGGACACCCTTATGGCTGTACAGGCCCAGTGCAACAGCTCCTCTGGCTCTGACCCAGTCTGTTGTACGTAAGAGTCTATTTTTCTTTCAGTACTTGCAGTCAAGTCTAACGTACTGCTTTCACTTTTGCTGTTATACGCGGGTAAAAGAATATATTCGGTTTTGTGTTGACAGATGAAGAAGGATCAGGTCCATTGGCAGTCATCATTATCCCAAGCTTGCTGGCTCTCAGCACCCTGATCGTTGTGTCTCAGATCATATGGAGCTTTATTACTAAAAGATCATCAGCTCAGATTATCACAGGTTCATCTTTAAATGTAAATGGTATGTGAAAGAAAACTGATCTATCATGTTGTCAGCAACAATTTGAATCCAAATATTAGATGCAGAAAGTTCTTTTTAGTTTTGGTGCTTGGTTTTTTGAGGGCAAATCATGAGAAATAGTATTTTGAATCATACTGTCTTTTAGAAGGGGACCCTGTACCTTTGGACACAGGGTTTGGGACCCTGCGGCCTGCACAGGATGCTCTGGGTCTATGGGAGATACCGGCTCAGTGCAGCCTGGAGGGAGTGGAGCTGCTTCAGATGGGACGTTATGGGCCAATCTTCATGGGTCAGCTAAAACAAGACAACACATCCACTGCTGTAGTGATTAAAACTCTTAAAGGTACAGAACACAAATCAATCATGAAAAGGTGTCTTCTAAGAATTTACCACAATTTGTAGTCATATTAAAATAAAAAAAATAAAAAAAATGATACATCTTTTTTCAGACAGGTCAAATCAACCGGAGGCTACAGAATTTGTGGATTTTATCCATTTCCATGTAGCAGTGAGCAAACACAAAAATATAGTGGAGATGTTATATTGCCAGACACGCCAGACGCCCATGTACCTGGTTTTGGAAGCAAGCATTCCAGGGAACCTCCTGCATTTTCTCTGGAGTCTCCGAGAGGTAAAAACACCTGAATACACTCTCAGAAAAAAAGGCACAAAACTGTCACTGGGGTGCTACCTTTTCAAAAGGTGCTAGTATATATGGAATCCTGTTTCCACCACGAAATAAAAAAATAAAAAGGTAATTATGACTTTTTATTTCACAATTCTAACTTTTTTCTCAGAAGTGCATTTCATATCTTGCAATTCTGACTTTTTTCTCAGAATAGCGATAAAAAAGTCAGAATTGTGAGGGAAAAAATGAATCGTAAGATAAAAAGTCACAATTAGCTTTTTTGTTCGTTTGTTTTTTATCCCTTGGCAGAAACAAGCTTCCATAGATATATACTTTAAAAGTAGTAATACGTACTAATATGTAGGTTTTATTAAATTCCTAAATAATTAATAAATAAATTTGGGGCTATTAAGGTACAAAGCTTTTGTACCTTATGGATCCGCCCCAGTGACAGCTTTGTTCCTTTTTTCAGAGAGTGTTTGTTGACAGAAAATACATGGGTTACATCTCATAAATCCTCTCATAGATTTTCTTCTGAATGTAACTCTTACTGAACAGGACAGATGTGGTGCAAGTGATAACTTCCAGACGTTTTCAGAGAGGTCTGTTTATCTAGTAGCTAAACAGGTAGCAGCAGGTCTGGTGAGTCGTTTACCCCGTGTACTCATACATAGTAAAACAAAAATCAACTGTAAGATGTATAAATTCTTTAAATTATTTTTTTAGGACTATTTATACTCCTACCACAGAATTATTCATGGGGATGTCGCAGCCCGGAATGTGTTGATCGGTTCAGGGCTCTCTGTCAAAGTCTCTGGATTGGATTTGGCTTTTAAGAGTCGACAATCAAAAACGGTGGACAACGAACAAGAAGCCAATGTGCCGGTAAAATGGCAGGCGCCTGAACGGATGATGAGGCTTCCCCTAACAGACAGGAGTGATGTGTGAGTCTATCAGAACATTAAAAAAATGTTCTATAAAAAATACTGCACTTTGACCAATGTGCTAAGTTGTGCTGTCGTACTTCTTCAGATGGTCCTTTGGAATCCTGCTTTATGAGACGATAACCCTGGGTAGTATTAGTTAGAGGTCCCAATACACCAGTTGTTACTTGAAAAAAAAATTTGTAATCAAAAAATACTATGAAGCAAACAAGTTAGCAGTCTTATCCTTAACCTTCCTTTTCCTTTGAAAGGGTCTCCCCCCTATCCTGACCTGGATCCATCTGAAGTGCTGCCAAACACTTTAGCCAATTACCGGATGAAAAGACCAGAAAACTGTGGAGCTCCATTGTAAGCCTTCGTATTTGTCTGTTTTATTTTACACAACATAGTTGTTTTGCTCCTCTGTGAACAGCACATGTTCAAGAAAATCTAAAAATCCTGTTAAAACGACATAAACGGATGTTATCTGGCATGTCTTGCAGATATGATTTAATAAAGTACTGCTGCATGTGGACTTCAAGGACCGGCCGGTCTATTCCGCCATTATTCAGCTTCTAGACTCGTACAACTACCTCGCTGACACAAAACCACTTCACTCTGAACAGCAAATGGACATCTGTGAATACAGGAGGAAAGCAGGACTGCCTCCATGAGCTCATTCAGAGAGCTGTCAATTGATTTGTTTCTTTAAGATTGACATCGGTTCCAGCTAGTTTGTAGAGAATAAAGTGTAGCCATGTCATGACGAGCACAATGTCAATAGAGGTCGCCCTGTTTCTCAGAACATGCACAGGAAATAGAGGACGTATGGTCACCCTATCTAGTGCTAAGTTATGACAGATTTATTGTTAACAATAGCGAGGGGTATATAAATAGAAATGATAGGCCTACTCATGTTCAAGTATATGGTACTATGCCAAATTTTTACTCAAAGGTCAAAGTACCTAGTCAATAAACATGAACTTAAACTGAAAACAATATTAGAAACATTAATTGCAGTTAACTATTAACAAGTAAAAAGGCTTGGGTATTTTTTTCTAGCTTTCTGTTGCCTCAGTGTCCCTCATCTCTATACAAGCATTTGTTTATATTTGTCTTGCACCAATTTTCATGTAACCGTTTGCCGTTACTGATGCATTGAAAAAGTGTCTGCTAAATGAAATGTTCTGACAGTTCAAGTGACAGATTTTCTCATTAAAATAACAAAGCAACCTATCTCATCACCTTTTTTGTCTGTTATGGGGCAGATCATCATCTTAACAGACTGGGTTTTAAACCTATAGTTACTGTTTTTGCTGTTACACAAAGTTGAAAATCCTGCAGTATTTTGATGGAAATGAAAACCATGGTACACTTTTGAAAAGGTGACGCCAGCCACATCCTTTGGTGGTTGACCTCTAAAAAACACAAACACAGTTTTTCCTACCACCACTAAATTTTTAATAAAAAGTAACCACAAGTGGTGCACAGAACACAAAATAATGCCTCAATACTGTTACGTTGCAGGGTATCAACTTCCTACTGAACCCGTGACCAGTACATAGCAAATTCAATGGAAGATCACACGCTAAACACAAGCAATTACTGAAAACTGTGAGTCAGGAAGCAGAACCCCTTAAAACAGAGGTTAAATGGTACAGAGTAACTCATTTATCAAAATTAAATCAACCGTCTTATTTTTCATATTGTTACAATGTATTTGTTTTGAAGGCCCACCTAATATTATATGGGACACAAAGTAATTTAAGTCACATATTAACCAGGCAATAGATACATTACAGTATATGATGATAGCCACTATCTTAATCATACTGTAGTGTTTTTACATGAAATTACACAGATCATATGTATAAAATTCCCTTATGGACATTTTTTTTAAAATAATTAAGCAGACATTTTGATTATGATTGAGAGCTGAGTTGTTTCGGATCTTTCGGTCTCTTAAACAACCAGAAAGCAGTAACTCTACAAGTATAAATTCCACAGCAAATTTGACAATCTCAAGTTTGCTTCTTGCCTTTTCAGATTTGATTCATTTAGGCAGAACTGTGCAACAAACACCACACTTACTGTATCCGAGACCACCTAATATATCTGTCAACATGCCATTCAAACATGAAAATACGTGTGAAGCAGAGGTAAAGAGCATTTCTCATCCGTAGCGATGAAACAACAGCAGCAATCAAGATGGCCGTAAGCCTCCTTAGATCATGTTGATTTCATGAAGTTCACCTCAAAACAAAAATGATTTAAAAATAGTTTTCCAAGTTTCTAAATTGGTTTGATTTCCCTTTGCAGGAAGGAGAAGGGGATACTGTGACGTGTGAGCCTCATAGGCCTTTACCCCTTTACACTTTGCTGCTCCACAGGGTTGTTGGAAACAGTATGTAGGAAACGGACCATAACAAGTAATAAACGCATGCTGGAGGGAAGGAGGAGCAAAACACCATGGCAACTCCTAGAAAAAGAGAGGAAAAAGGTTAATGTAGTTATTCAGTAAATATAGGTAAATATTTCATTGTACATGCTAATTTCCCTAATTTTTACAACCAACACTCAATTAATCTTTAAAAGCACCAATACTTCACACTATTAAAATGTAATCTTTAGCAAATCTCAAAATGATTATCAATTTTTCATACTGTACTTTTCACATGTAGCATTCAAAAAGACAGATTTTTTTAGTGTTACATTTATTAATTTATTTAGACAAAATAGTGTAGAACTTCAATATCTGCTATGTACTGGTTACTGGCTTTACCTCCGATGTAGACCACCTTCTTCCAAGCCTGAGACTCCAGTACTCTGTCATGTGGGTAGAAGTTCTGACTGACCATAAAGAGAATCATGGCCAGTGCTAGGATTCTCAGTACTGCCATATTTCCTCTAGTCAGCAGAGAAAATC
>NW_015653472.1:2598549-2602754 GCF_001515625.1 Sinocyclocheilus rhinocerous
TGTGTGTGTATTGAAAACAAGTTTGGTATAAGTTCCTCACCGCTAGAGAAGAAGCAGAGACGAGTATAAACAGACAGCACATACAACATGCACAGGATGTTATCCAAAAGACCAGGTGTTCTTAAGATAAGAGATGTTGCTATTCCAAATGTTGTAAAATCAGCAAAATCATCCAACTTTGCACCTGCAATAAAAAAAAAAAAAAACACATTGTTGATACTGACACTGTCTTAAAAACAACATGTATGATAAAAGACACTGGAAAAAAAACAGCGAGACTCAAAGCAACTGCCAAGGATGTCATCTAGAAATGCTGTCAGACTTAAAAAGGATAGTTCTGTTACATGTTTCCCCTGTCTACTGACTTATTTTGAAGTATTGTTCCTGTGCTCTGTCTTCCTGTCTCCATAGTCACTCTCATTTGTTTCATGTTAATTCATTAGCCTAACCTGTTCCACAGTAGCCCCGTGTATTTATACCCCTGTGGTTCTCTTTCTAACATCCGTTCGGTATCTTAATACAATTATACCATAATACCATTAATACAATTTGTAAAGAGAAACATGAGAAATCTTCATGCCAGTCCAAAATAGCTTATTATTATAATCTACTAACAACATTTAGGAGTTGCTTTATCGCTAGTGTGGTTGAAGTGTTTTCATCAGGTTGGGACATTTGAGTGTGTCCAAACAAATGGGCTGGAATTTCAATCCCATGGTCAACAATTTGAGCAATGTCAGATATGCTGGGGGTCCAATGCATCAGGATTAAACAGACAATCAGAACATGATCCCCCTGAATTAGGCTGCTTCATCACAAACAAACTGTTCAATTGACAAAAAAGGGAGGGGACTGGAAGCAAAACAACACCCATCAATGAGATCATGCAGAACAACAGGCAACAGTATGCAGCTCAAGAGTACAAGTGACTTGGCATTGTGAGGGCACAGCGAAGCTATTTCAGACAGCTGAGTGGACGTGACCACCTGCACACAAGCCACTTGTCTTCCACTACAGAGCTGGCAAGGTTGTGTGTTTTGGAAGAGAAAGCCTGCTTGTTTTTTGTTTGTTTGTTTTTACAAAAACTCTAAAGTAATAAATGAATGCATATTTAATTAACTTCATTTTAGATATTGCACTAACAGAAAAAAAAATCTGCATTTATTTATTAATAATTTTTATTTAATTTAGCAGAAATGTACCATAGCAGTGGGATTAAAAAAATTGTAGGAATAAATTATCAATTTAATAAATAAAACTTCTAGCTTTTTAAATGGACAAACTAACAGACATATTTAAAACCTAACAGTAACACTTTACATTAAGGTTCCCTTTATAAACTGTTTATAAAGGTGTTCATAAATGACTAATAACTAATGCATTATAAATCATTGATAAGCACTTATAAATGCATGAATAAAAAGGGTGATTTTAATGCAATACCTGCCAAATAGTGAGCCATTTTTAACTCACATGTTATAAATGCTTAATAAATATATTTATTAATACTTATTTCACTCAAAACTAGATTCCTGATTTATTTCATGATGTAGCAAAAATAGACTATTAAAGCAAGTCTGAAGGGTGTTATTTATATTTTTCTCATTTATATCTCATGAATTATGAACCTTAATGTAAAGTGAACAGCTTTGAACCATTTATTAATGAGTAATAAACGTTAATAACCTATGAAAGTGAACCTTAATGTAAAGTGAACACCTGTGAACCATTTATTAATGAGTTAAATGTCAATAACCGGTGAAAGTGAACCTTAATGTAAAGTGAACACCTGTGAACCATTTATTAATAATAAAAAAAACACATTGTTGATACTGACACTGTCTTAAAAACAACATGTATGATAAAAGACACTGGAAAAAAAACAGCGAGACTCAAAGCAACTGCCAAGGATGTCATCTAGAAATGCTGTCAGACTTAAAAAGGATAGTTCTGTTACATGTTTCCCCTGTCTACTGACTTATTTTGAAGTATTGTTCCTGTGCTCTGTCTTCCTGTCTCCATAGTCACTCTCATTTGTTTCATGTTAATTCATTAGCCTAACCTGTTCCACAGTAGCCCCGTGTATTTATACCCCTGTGGTTCTCTTTCTAACATCCGTTCGGTATCTTAATACAATTATACCATAATACCATTAATACAATTTGTAAAGAGAAACATGAGAAATCTTTATGCCAGTCCAAAATAGCTTATTATTATAATCTACTAACAACATTTAGGAGTTGCTTTATCGCTAGTGTGGTTGAAGTGTTTTCATCAGGTTGGGACATTTGAGTGTGTCCAAACAAATGGGCTGGAATTTCAATCCCATGGTCAACAATTTGAGCAATGTCAGATATGCTGGGGGTCCAATGCATCAGGATTAAACAGACAATCAGAACATGATCCCCCTGAATTAGGCTGCTTCATCACAAACAAACTGTTCAATTGACAAAAAAGGGAGGGGACTGGAAGCAAAACAACACCCATCAATGAGATCATGCAGAACAACAGGCAACAGTATGCAGCTCAAGAGTACAAGTGACTTGGCATTGTGAGGGCACAGCGAAGCTATTTCAGACAGCTGAGTGGACGTGACCACCTGCACACAAGCCACTTGTCTTCCACTACAGAGCTGGCAAGGTTGTGTGTTTTGGAAGAGAAAGCCTGCTTGTTTTTTGTTTGTTTGTTTTTACAAAAACTCTAAAGTAATAAATGAATGCATATTTAATTAACTTCATTTTAGATATTGCACTAACAGAAAAAAAAATCTGCATTTATTTATTAATAATTTTTATTTAATTTAGCAGAAATGTACCATAGCAGTGGGATTAAAAAAATTGTAGGAATAAATTATCAATTTAATAAATAAAACTTCTAGCTTTTTAAATGGACAAACTAACAGACATATTTAAAACCTAACAGTAACACTTTACATTAAGGTTCCCTTTATAAACTGTTTATAAAGGTGTTCATAAATGACTAATAACTAATGCATTATAAATCATTGATAAGCACTTATAAATGCATGAATAAAAAGGGTGATTTTAATGCAATACCTGCCAAATAGTGAGCCATTTTTAACTCACATGTTATAAATGCTTAATAAATATATTTATTAATACTTATTTCACTCAAAACTAGATTCCTGATTTATTTCATGATGTAGCAAAAATAGACTATTAAAGCAAGTCTGAAGGGTGTTATTTATATTTTTCTCATTTATATCTCATGAATTATGAACCTTAATGTAAAGTGAACAGCTTTGAACCATTTATTAATGAGTAATAAACGTTAATAACCTATGAAAGTGAACCTTAATGTAAAGTGAACACCTGTGAACCATTTATTAATGAGTTAAATGTCAATAACCGGTGAAAGTGAACCTTAATGTAAAGTGAACACCTGTGAACCATTTATTAATGAGTTATAAATGTTAATAACCTGTGAAAGTGAACCTTAATGTAAAGTGAACACCTGTGAACCATTTATTAATGAGTTATAAACGTTAATAACCTGTGAAAGTGAACATTAATGTAAAGTGACCTGTGAACCATTTATTAATGAGTTATAAATGTTAATAACCTGTGAAAGTGAACCTTAATGTAAAGTGAACACCTGTGAACCATTTATTTATGAGTTAAATGTCAATAACCGGTGAAAGTGAACCTTAATGTAAAGTGAACACCTGTGAACCATTTATTAATGAGTTACAAACATTTGTAACCTGTAAACGTGAACCTTAATGTAAAGTGGACGCACTAATCATTTATTTATTGATTATTATTGCACACACAGAAAAAGTTGGCATTTTTCAGGGGGAAATGTATTTTATTGTTGTTACACTTTATCAGTAAACAACTTTAAACTTGAAACAAAAAGATTAATATTTTCTTTTACAGCACATTGGAACATTACTGAGTATAACTTAACACAAAAAAGAGGCTTATACAAGTAAACTCATATTAATCAATTCAGAAAAACAATCAAGTATTCCACCAAATTATAACCAAGCATCACATCTATATGACAAAAATATTTGATAAATGCAAGCTCAATAAAGGCACCTAAATATTTATATTTTATCTAATTTAACAGTTTTGAAATAATCATTAAATAAATTACCGAAAGCACCGTTACAGAACATCATCATATTAATAAGCAATCAGTAATGATTTTTGATATCACGATAAAGCCCACTGTAACTT